>NW_027467782.1:23882818-23954638 GCF_004210375.1 Tachypleus tridentatus | reverse complement strand
GCCCACATCTTTATTCTTCTTGTTAAAATTTGCATTAATTTCAGATATATATTCGACATAATTTTACAAAAATCTAGCATCCATATATTTATTTTCACTTACCTTTAACTGTTCGACATCCATATCTTTATCTTTCATTCCTTTGTACATGTATGCATTTGAGATCCCAATCTTCATTCATTCTTTTCACTAAATATTTATTTTTCAAATGTCCAATTTCCATTATCTTACCCACTGCTTGACATCCAGGACCCATTTTTTCATCGTATTGCTAACTATTTTCAAAACAAATCTCTCTTCTTTCCTTCTATATATCTAATATCGAAATTTCTCTGTTCTTCGTTGTATAACCCACCATCTTCCTGCCCACATCTTTTATTCTTGTTAAATTTTGCTTCATTATTTTCATATATATTCGACATAATTTCAAAAAATCTGGCATCCATATATTTATTTTTTCACTTACCTTTTAACTGTTCGACATCCATATCTTTATTCTTCATTCCTTTCGTATGTACATGAGATCCGAATCTTCATTCATTCTTTTTTGCAAAGTATTTAATTTTCAAATCTTTATCTTGCATTATCTTACTCATCCCTTGAAATCCAGGACCCTATTCTTCATCGTCTTGCTAACTTTTCACAAACAAATCTTTTCTTCTTCTCCTTCTATATATCTAATATATAAATCTCTGTTCCACGTTTTAAACCCACCACTTCCCGCCCACATCTCTATTCTTGTTTTCTCTTTTTATTTCAATTTCAGAGATATATTCGACATAATTTTTATAAAATCTGGCATCCATATATTTATTTTTCACTTACCTTTTAACTGTTCGACATCCATATCTTTATCCTTTTGATTCCTTGCTATATATATGAGATCCCAATCGTTCATTCATTATTTTTTACTAAATATTTATTTTTCAAATTTCCATTTCCATTATCTTACCCTACTGCTTGATATCCAGGTTGCCTATTCTTCATCGTCTTGCTAACTTTTTCACAAACAAATCTTTCTTCTTCTACGCTTATCTAATATCGAAAGTTTCTGTTCTTCGTTGTATAACCCACATCTTCCCGCCCACATCTTTATTCTTGTTAATTTTGTTACATTAATTTCAGGTATATATTCGACATAATTTTACAAAAATCTGCATCCATATATTTATTTTTCACTTACCTTTTAACTGTTTTCGACATCCATATCTTTATTCTTCATTCTTCTGTATGTAATACATGAGATCCGAATCTTCATTCATTCTTTTTGCAAAGTATTTAATTTTCAAATCTTTATCTTGCATTATCTTTACTCATCGCTTGAAATCCTGACCCTATCTTCTTCATCGTCTTGCTAACTTTTCACAAACAATCTTTCTTTTCTCCTTCTATATATCTAATATATAAATCTCTGTTCCACGTTTATAACCCACCACTTCCCGCCCATTATCTCTATTCTTGTTTGTCTTTATTTCAATTTCAGAGATATATTCGACAAAATTTTATAAAATCTGGTATCTATATACTTATTTCACGTACCTTTTAACTGTTCCACATCCATATCTTTATTTCTAATCCCTTGCCATGTATATGAGATCCAAATCGTCAATCATTATTTTATTAAGTATTTATAACTAAAATTTCCATTTGCATTATTTTATCATCGCTTGATATCCAGGTGCCTATTCTTCATCGTCTTCTAACTATTTTACAAACAAATCTTTTTTCTATACTCTATATCTAAAATCTGTATTTCCTTTAATAACCTACCCACTTTCGCCCACTTCTTTATTCTTGTTAAATTTGCTACTTGAATTTCATATATATTCGACATAATTTTACAAAATTCTAACATCCATATATTTATTTTTCACTTACCTTTTAACTGTTCGACATCCATATCTTTATTCTTCATTCCTTTCGTATGTACATGAGATCGAATCTTCATTCATTCATTTTTTTACCAAAGTATTTAATTTTCAAATCTTTATCTTGCATTATCTTACTCATCTGCTTGAAATCCAGGACCCTATTCTTCATCGTCTTGCTAACTTTTTCACAAACAAATCTTTCTTTCTTCTCCTTCTATATATATAATATACAAATCTCTGTTCCACGTTTTATAACCCACCACTTCCCGCCCACATCTCTTTATTCTTGTTTGTCTTTTTATTTCAATTTCAGAGATATATTCGACAAAATTTTATAAAAATCTGGTATCTATATACTTATTTTTCACGTACCTTTTAACTGTTCCACATCCATATCTTTATTCTTTTTAATCCCTTGCCATGTATATGAGATCCAAATCGTCAATCATTATTTTTTATTAAGTGTATTTATAACTAAAATTTCCATTTTGAATGATTTCACTCATCGCTTGATATCCATGGTGCCTACTCTTCATCGTCTTTCTAACCATTTCACAAACAAATCTTTCTTTTTTTTCTATATATCTAACATCGAAAACTCTGTTATTTCCTTGTATAACCTACCACTATCCGCCCACTTCTTTATTCTTGTTAATTTTGCTACTTGAATTTCATATATATTCGACATAATTTTACAAAAATCTGGCATCCATATATTTATTTTTCACATACCTTTTAACTGTTCGACATCCATATCTTTATTCTTCATTCCTTGGTATGTTCATGAGATCCCAATCTTCATTCATTCTTTTTCGTAAAGTATTTAATTTTCAAATCTCCATCTTGCATTATTTTTAACCACCTCTTGACATCCAGGACCCTAATTCTTCATCGTCCTTGCTTCTAATTATTTCACAAACAAATATTCTCTTCTTCTTCTTCTATATATCTTAATTTTTGAAATCTTTCTGTTCCACGTTTTATAACCCACCACTTCCTCCCACATCTTTATTCTTGTTAGTCTCCTTATTTCAATTTCACGACATAATTTTACAAAAAAATCTGGACATCCATATACTTATTTTTCACTTACCTTGACATCCATATCTTTATTCTTTTTAATTCCTTGGTATATGAGATCCAAATCGTCACTTATCTTTATTATCACATCTAATGCTAAAATTTCCATATTTTATTTCACTGTTCGCTTGATATCCAAAAATCTTAACGTCTTCTTACTACTAACCATCTATATTTCTAATATCGAAATTTCTGTTCTACGTTGTATAACCCACCACTTCCGCCCACTTCTTTATTCTTGTTAATTTTGCTTCATTAATTTCATATATATTCGACATAATTTTACAAAATCTGACATCCATATATTTATTTTCACTTACCTTTTAACTGTTCGACATCCATATCTTTATTCTTCATTCCTTTCGTATGTACATGAGATCCGAATCTTCATTCATTCTTTTTCGTGCAAAGTATTTAATTTTCAAATCTTTATCTTGCATTATCTTACTCATCGCTTGAAATCCAGGACCCTATTCTTCATCGTCTTGCTAACTTTTTCACAAACAAATCTTTCTTCTTCTCCTTCTATATATCTAATATACAAATCTCTGTTCCACGTTGTATAACCCACCACTTCCCGCCCACATCTCTATTCTTGTTTGTCTTTTTTATTTCAATTTCAGAGATATATTCGACAAAATTTTATAAAAAATCTGGTATCTATATACTTATTTTTCACGTACCTTTTGACTGTTCCTCATCCATATCCTTATTCTTTTTTTTTTCCTGCCATGTATATGAGATCCAAATGGTTAATTATTTTTTTATTAATTATTTATAACTAAAGTTTCCGTTTTGCATTATTTTACTCACACTTGATCGCCAGGTGCGTACTCTTCATTTTCTTGCTAACTATTTTACAAACAAATTGCTCTTCTTCTCCTTCTATATATCTAATATCGAAATCTCTATTCCACGTTGTATAACCCACCACTTCTCGCCCACATCTCTATTCTTTTTTAGTCTTCTTATTTGAATTCCTAGATATATTCGATATATCAATAAAATTTCATATAACCCTAATCTCCACGAAGGTGCAGTTCATAAAACTTCAAATGCAGTACATAATTTATATTACCAGAAATACCGTTACGTAATATTTGATTTTAAATTATAAAATTACTTTTACGTAATATTTGAATGTTTACAGCCAGAATTACCGTTACGTAAAATTTAAATGTATGTAACCAAGAATTATCGTTACGTACATTTGAAAGTATATCACCAGAATTAACGTTACGTAAAATTTAAATGTATGTAACCAGAATTATCGTTACGTAGTATTTGAAAGTATATCACCAGAATTAACGTTACGTAATATTTAAATGTATGTAACCAGAATTATCGTTACGTAGTATTTGAAAGTATTTCACCAGAATTAACGTTACGTAATATTTAAATGTATGTAACCAGAATTATCGTTACGTAGTATTTGAAAGTATATCACCAGAATTAACGTTACGTAAAATTTAAATGTATGTAACCAAGAATTATCGTTACGTAGTATTTGAAAGTATATCACCAGAATTAACGTTACGTAATATTTAAATGTGTAACCATAATTATCGTTACGTAGTATTTGAACTTATATGGCCAACATATCATTAAGTAACTCTTAAATGTTACCTTATGTGTCATAATTACATGAAATAATACACTTTTTGTGTCACTAATGGTTCTACTTAGCCCGCATTCACTTATCACCACAGAAGAATAAGGGTAAGTGCACTAGTATTATCAAACAAATCTGTTGTTTATTCAATAAAATGTAGCACATTTAATATAAAAAATGATTGTTTGTATTAGCACAATCCGAACGCTTTTCCCCTGCAGTAGCTGTCGTAAAAGAATCTTTTTTCTCAGAAAATGTTCCTTTTTAAAATTTTTCAGTACCATGCTATCTGAAACAGCCCCATATTTGCTAACCCTAATTACTTTGCCTCCCGCTGGTTGTCGAGTAACATGATGTCTAACTTTTGTTTCTTATTTCAAGAATTTAATTCAGATTTATAGAATGACCTTATGTGAATATACAATTAAAATATTTATACAAAACGTTATACCTGCAAATTGTATTGGCCGAATACCCATGATATGTGAGGTTAGAAACTTTCAACTGCAAAGTTTACTTTTTCTTCGTACAGTTCTGTTCCTACTTTAACATCTTGTTCCCTTAGTTACTATATGCAAATATTCAATAACATTATAGCTACATTTTATTGTTGTCTGTAACACTTTGTATTGGTTAAAAGCGTAACAATACTCGTCAATCAATTGTTGTAAATATGTGACGTAACCGAAAGAGAACGCGTGTGTTTTCTTATAGCAAAGCCGCACCAAACTGTCTGCCGAGTCCACAGAGGAGAATCGAACGACTAATTTTAGCGTTGTAAATCCGTAAACTTATCGCTGTACAAGCGGGGACCGAAAGAAATAGAAAATGAAGACAGAAATGTAAAATAGATAAGTGAAGGATAGCAGTGGGAAAAGACAGAAGTGTTCAAAGTTGCGTTATAAAAAGACAATTTCTCCTTTAACGCTAGTAAACAAATTGTACTTAGATTATAAATAAAGATTGTTCCTCGCGATCACGTTTATAACGTTTTGCAGGTGTAGATTTCAGAGCAAGTTTTGTTTGTCGTCTGTAGATCTTTTACGTACATATGACTTTAACCTTTTATACACATATAAAAATAGAAAGAACCACAAAATGTTTTATGATTAGATTAAAATACACAAATTGGTACTACTAAGAAACAAACATATAAAGTTGATAAAAACAAATTGTGAGATTTTTTGATACTTTAGAATAAGTGTGTCAAAAGGGTTTTAGTTTACTATGTTTGATGTTTGTATAGGAAGTGTTCTGCTAAGAACCATTCAACAATAACATACAGTTACGTCACATGTTGATATGTGAATGATAGTGTTATTAATTCCTAACAAGTTAGTGTAGAATATCCTGTTTGTTGCCAACATTATTCATACCTGTTATTTCGTTATTTAAAAAGTTAATGTTGAACTTTGAACTCATCCGTAGTTTTTCAAACGCGAGAAAAGGATACCATAAACAGGAGACAGAGTTAAACTGATGGACAGACACTACTGTTCACGATGGATATAAAACAGGTAGTATATGATGTCCAATCATATTCAGATGTTGACGACAGCTACTTTCAAAGTCGATCTTCATTGGTTGTTGTTCAGATCGAAGTCTGTAATATCATAAAACAGCAAAATAAAAAGTTTGTAGCAAATAAACCACAAAGAAAACTGTACGAAAAACAAGACACGATTAATTAGTATATTAATTAATAAACATTTATTAACAAATACAATCATAGGATTTGGGATTATGATTTAAAAATTAGTAAGTAAATTGTCTACTGGAGAAACACGTTAGAGTTTAGATATTAAACAGTCCCCCGCAAGTACAACAGCAAGTCTACGGACTTACAACGCTAAAATCAGGCGTTCGATTCCTCTCGGTGGACTCAGCAGATAGCCCAATGTGGCTTTGTTCAAAGAAAATACACATACGTACATGTTAACAAACATGAAAGTCTGGATTGGTTTCTTACTTCTTTGTGACTTACACTCACTAAATGTTACAAAATTATAATGTATGTCTGAGTAAAACTGTTCATACAGATTTATAATTATTTTTTACTTAAAGTTTAAAATATGATATGTTGGTGCGCACTCAAAACCTGAAAGATGCTCACAAGTTGTGGAAGGATAAAAAACAGGTGTAGTAAAAGATCAAAAGGTTAAAAAAGATACATTGCAGTAGATGATTAGTAATGGTTATTTTATAACTCACAAATTACGTTTTAGTTCCAGGTTAGTTTTAACCCCATATCATACACACAAGATTTCTTCTGACTAAAGTCATCCGAATTTCTCTTAACTCGAAGCTTGTATATATTTTATACGTATGAAGACCGTATGGTCTGTTATACTGACGAAACCAAACCAAATAGTAAGAGCTATTAAACATTTGGAACTTTCCAAGAAAACAATAAAAAAGTTGTCTACCCCTATTCTTCCTTTACAGAAAATTCTACCTTTTCTACTTTTTATAAATTTATGTTTAGATTCATCCTAACCTTCTGAGCCCTAAAGAAATAGTTTAAAAGAACTATCACTAAATACAAATATTCAGGTTATATCATCCAATAGTACCATTGTTATTCTTACCTGAAATGACTACTTAACCAAAAGTGGTTATTCTTGACCACTCTACCAAATTTAATATCCTTATCAATGATCCTTAAATGATTACTTAAGGAAACATTACAAAGATGACCAGATGATTAAGGCGCTTGATTCGTAATCTGAGGGTCACAGGTACGAATCCCATCACACCAACCATGCTCGTCCTTTCTCCCGTGGGTTCGTGATAATGTTACGGTCAATCCTATTATTTGTTGGTAAAAGAGTAACCGAAGAATTGGTAGTGGGTGGTGATGACTGGTTGCTTTCTCTTTCGTCTAACACTGCTAAATTGAGGACGGCTATCGCATATAACCTTCATGTATCTTTGTGTGAAATTTCAAAATCAACAAAGATGCTTGAGAAAACTTAATAACAAAAGTGTTGTAGACATTTGTCTGATGATGAGAAGACACCGTAAAACCATCACAGTATATTAAGTTGTTAGCGTAATTGTTGTAAAAATAATTATTATAAATTTACTAAAATCACGAAGTAAATGCAAAGTTAATTAATAATACAAGAACATAGTATCGGCTATGTATTACAAATTGGAGCATTATATAGTGTTGAAGATATATATGTTTGATAAGTCCAATATAAAGAATTAATAACGTCACATTTTCTAATCTTACTATAATATGGCATGTATATCTGTATCTATCAGTGTATGTGACCGAAACAATAAATAAGTTATGGCATATCTATCAAATGGCACCACAAACAAAAAATCTATTTAAAATTTCCACTTTTGGTATTCTAGATTCAGACAATTACAAAAATAAGTACGATACGTATAAAATTCCTTTGTTTGTCACAGATATAATTTTAAGTATTCTTCTTGTAACAAGAACCTGGACTGAACCTGAAGGTTTGATTATATTTTAATGATGTAATTTATAAGTATAGTTTTAAGAAAAGAAAAACTGGTGGGTTTTCTTTAACAAAGTGTAGCACATTTAAGAGATACAAAATGACTGTTTGAATCAGCACAACCTGAACACTTTTCCCTGCAGTATTTGCTGTAAACTGAATCTTTTTTTTCAGAAAATTTTTACTTTTTCAAAGTTTTCCAGTACGACGTGATGTAAAACAGCCCAGTAATCGCTAACCTTCTCATAGGTTGTAGAGTAAAGTAAATGTTACCAGTTGTCTAACTTTTGTTTCTCATTTCAAGAATTTAATTCACATTTAAAATATTTATGCAAAACATTATACCTACAAACTGTAATGGCCGAAGAACACGGGGAATACGAGGTGAGCAGCCTTTGACCATAAAGATTTTGTTCTTTCTTCGCACAGTTCGGTTTATATTTTAATATTTCGTCTCCATAGTTACTACATACAGATATTTAATAGTATCGTGGTTCAACTTTATTGTTTTATCTCACAATTTATATTGGTTAGAAGTGAAACAATACTGCTCAATCAATTGTTAAATTACGTAATGAAAGAAAGGGAAAATGAAAAGAGAAATATAAAACTGAAAAGTGAAGATTTTAAAAGTAGAGTTATACAAAAGACAGTTTCTCTTAAACTTAGTTAACAATTTGTACCTAGAGTATAAATAAAAGGGTCGTTCTTCACGCTCACGAATGTAACGATTTGTTGGTGTAAATCACAGAGAAACAAGTTTGAGATGTTTCTCGTCTGTAGATTTATTCTGCATATACAAGTTTAAACGTATATATGTTTGTATTACATGAAATATAAAAATAAAGAGAACCACGATTGTTTTCTGATTAGTTTGTTTTAGCAGCATCTATTTCTGTGTTTTAAAGTTGAAAGGATACACAATTTTCTAGTTGTGATAAAAACAAACTGTAATATTGTGTGATACTTTACAATAAGTAAGTGTTAAAGTAAAAGTAATAATATCAAATATATTGTTATTGTGT
This sequence comes from Tachypleus tridentatus, assembly GCF_004210375.1. Lineage (NCBI taxonomy): Eukaryota > Metazoa > Arthropoda > Merostomata > Xiphosura > Limulidae > Tachypleus > Tachypleus tridentatus. Next base: position 23,945,574 of record NW_027467782.1, on the reverse strand, counting down.
GTTGTTTATGTTTTTGAACATCGGTTTAATTACATGTACCGTCCATTGTATCTGTTTATTTTTGTATTTATTTCGTTAATGGGTATAGCTTCCATTGTATTTATCTTTTTTAAGATCTTTGGTTTACTGTAAGATAGAAACTTTAAATTGTTTTAGTTTTTATGTTTCGTTTCAGTATATTAAATGTTCTGCTCGGGTGGTTTTGTGTTGTCCATACGTATATAATGAACTGATGTGTTCTGAGATATGAAAAGTTCTTCATACGTACACAGACACACATAAACTGGGTTTCATGTATTTAGTTACGTGTTATTGGGGAAAACAAACACATTTTTTTTTAATCCGTGATGACGAGAAAACAACTTGTAAAGAAAAGTACATATTTTAAAACGGCTGGTATTGGTTGAGAAATTTATTTATGTAGAGGAGCGAACAACTTTTCGACCTTTTTCTGTCATCGTCAGGTTCACAAAGAAAAAAAAGAAGTAACTGACCAATAGCTGACCACATGTTTGAAGGGGGTTGTGTAAATATAATCAAACATCTAAGCATGCCCTCTACAGAAATAGATGCTACTAAAAACAAACTAATAAAAATTTTGTGGTTCTCTTTTATTTATAATCAAACATCTAAGCACGCTCTTTACATTCCTACACTCAATTACACAACACTTGTAGCACTTGTAAGTACTTAGGGTGCTCAACTAGCAACCTATGGGTCACGTGCTGTAGTGTGAGTTTTAATATCTAAGTGTAACATTAAATACTACATACATGTCATTAGTCAGTCTTTGAAAGTGAATTAACCTATTAACGACTCAATGTATTCCAAATTAAAACGGGCCCGGCATAGCCAGGTGCATAAGGGTAATCTGAGGATCGCGAGTTCGGATCCCCGTCACACCAAACATGCCCGCCCTTTCAGTCGTGAGGGCATTATAATGTTACAGTCAATCCCACTATTCTTTGGAAAAAGAGTAGCCAAAGAGTTGGTGGTGAGTGGTGATGACTAGCTGCCTTCCCTCTAGTCAACGCTGCTAAATTATGGACGGCTAGCGCAGATAGTCCTCGAGTAGCTTTGTGCGAAATTCAAAACAAACAAACCAAGTCAAACACACGTGCGCGAATGTCATTAAATGATGTCTTTCATGATATAAAACACTTCATTACACAAACAGTCTCTGACACTGACATTAAATACCAAATAAATCTCTTTAGTTATTCTTTGGAACAGCTTGAACTTATTAATGACTCGTTTTGGTACAAATCAAAACACACATTTAGAGGGGATTACCTTTAACAGCGTTCTGAAGATCATGGTGTGGAAGTGTTTATGATTGTTTAATCTTTCCAAGGATTAACATGTTGCTAGTGGTCCTTCTGTTGATTGACAACGTGAACTATTTCAAATGATGTGCTTCTGTGTCATCAGTGTAAGTTATAAACAACATAAAAACGTTAGTTTTATACTTCTGCATAATTTATCATTGAAAGAAACTAAACAAAATAAAGTAAAACAAAAAATATAATCTATAATACGGTGACATTATGTTGAGTTATCTACATTCTATTTGAGAACGGCTTTTGTTGATAAGGAGAGAACAACGTTTCGACCTTCCTAGGTCATCTTCAGGTTAAGAAAGAGAGTTTGCAAGTGACCGTTGCTGGACACAAGTCCTCAGGACGAGAGTTTCAACAGGTGTGACAGTTATTAATTAGTATAGGTATAAAGATGTTCCTTTATATTGGTTTAATTTTGGTTTTAGTTTCTGTAAAAGTAGGGCATCTTTCATTTTACGTTTGTTTATATTTGTTTCCATACTTAGTATCTGGGTGTTTTCTTTGGTAATGTTGTGTTTATTTGATTTGCAGTGTTCAAAAGCGTGTGAAGGCGTTTTTTGTTGTTGTTGTGCTTTGAATCTAGTTTTCATTTTCCCGCTTGTTTCTCTAATATAGAAGTCAAGGCAATTATTGCATTGTATTTTATTGTTGTGTTTGTCAATGCAGTTTTTACTCATAACAGACTTTAGTTTTGTACCTGGTTTTTGAATAAATTTGGTGTTTACTGGAATGTTGTGTTTTGTTATAAGGTTTTTCCAAATGTTGATTTTTTTTTTTTTTGCTGATGTCGTGAACATGTGGCATTCAACAGCATGAGGTTTTGTTGTTTCTTGGGGTTTATTGTTGTTTGTTTTGGTGTGTGCGTATAATTTTTTCCACGTTTTTTTTTTTTTTTTTATAGGAAATTTGTCGATAAAACGTTTTATTTTGTTGATTTCATAGTTAATTTTACCAGGTAAACATAGTTTTGTGGTTGTGTTTATTTGGTTTCTTAATACGTTGTTTTTGTTTTGTTTCATGTGCCGAGTCCCAGGAAATGTATAATCCAGTATGGGTGATTTTTTTGTGGATTTCTGGTTTAAATTTCATTTCTAGTTATCTTGAGGTTAAAAAAATGTTATTTAGAGAGTTTTTTCTGTTCAGAAGTGAACATATTGTAGGGGTGAATAGAGTTAACGTAATTGAACAACTAAGTGTATTTTGTGTATGTGAATTCAGCATTTGTATCATCAACGCACCAGTACATTGGTGGGTGGAAGGCTGAATTTACCGCTTGAGATTCAGTCGGCGTTATAAAAATGTTGGCTAGAACTGTTGACATGGGATTCCCCATACTTAGGCCATTTATTTGTTGGTAGTTTTGGTTATTGAACATAAAGTTAATTTTGGTGGTAGTGAATTCTATAGGGGTTGCTAATTTGTTGCTGAGATATGTATCAATCCTACCCATTTATATGTGAGTTTGTACGGCATTTGAAAGACATTTGTACGGCAACGTTGACATTTGTATTGAAAGACATTTGTTTAAGGGAGAGTTGAAAGCATTTGTTTGGCAACCATTTGTACGGCCAGAGTACATTCCAACAGTTGAAACCCAACGGAGAGTTGAAAGACATTTGTACGGCAACGGAGAGTTGAAAGACATTTGTACGGCAACGGAGAGTTGAAAGACATTTGTACGGCAACGGAGAGTTGAAAGACATTTGTACGGCAACGGAGTGTAGTACCAACAGTCGGCAACGGACTCTTTAACTAACCAGAAGATGACCTAGGAAGGTCCAAACGTTATTCTCTGCTTATCAATAAAAGTGTCAATACCCATAACTGTCGTTCTGAGATACATTTTTATTTCAATTGAGTTTCTTGTCATCAGGAGTTATGTATATTTTCACTTATCTTTCAGATTTGAACGTGATAAGAGTTAAAAAGCTATTTTTATTCTTTTTATTATTTTGTTTTATTTCCATGATGTTTTTATTTGACACTAGTTCCATCTATCCGTGAACCTTCATCACTAGATCAAGATTTCCAGTGAGTGAAATTAATGTTTGATAATCTTGTATACATGTTACGAACACTCCTGAAAATATTAAAATACATATACATTAATCGTAAGATCTTTGTAGTGATGTTTTAGTACGTCTATCTACCCGACTAAAAGTTATCTATGAATATCTAATTTGCTTTGTTTGGGGAGGCACAATGTCAAAGGTGAGCCATTAGTGGACCTACTCCTTACGCAGTTAGTTATTTCGAGATTCTTAACCATCAAAAGACATCGTTAGATATTGTAGATTCATTTATATTCCCTCATCTATTCGCGGGGTTACGTTCTTTACCCCCGCGAATAGCGAAAACCGCGAATATTGGATGCAGTTTTAAAACTTCTATGTACGAGATTATATACGGTACTAAATGCTTCCCAGACACTTTCTAAAGACACTCTTACTCATTAATACAGTAATAATGTAGTAATATTGCATGCAGTCATGTATTTCACTAATGTAGTAATGATAATGTAAACACATTTTAATTTTGTATTGCAACAATATTTTAATCAAAAAGAAACGTAAGTACAGGAGGACAGTAACACTGCATAGTATAGTTACCCATACTGTATTACTGTACCGTAAAGTCATTTTCTATGCCTACAACACATGTATTAAAATTGACAGAAAGGGGAACAAATTTAAAGGCAAACTTAGACAGATAAATACAGTACGCACAGTTCAGGTAATAATAATACAGTACAGTACAATTCAGTAATAATTGTTCAATAAAGACGTCAATCGATAAAACTGCTTGAGAGAGTAAATACAGACATACCCTCGAAAAGCGCTTTTAGTCTCTATGACCTACAAAAACCCGGTTTACCGAGCATTCGTTTTTATGACGTTAGCCCGGTATACCGGCATACGATGCGATAGGGTTAAGAGCCTAACCCGCGAATGGGGAACCGCGAACAGATGAGAGTATACTGTATAGCCTCAACTGCAAGCACAATAGAAATCTATATATCAGTCGAACATATTAAAACAAACAAGTTTCTTTAACATCCCCCCCACTTTCGACAGCCTAGACTATATGCAAGTTTAACAGTTGTAAACATACTCGCATCATATATAGAACACCTATATATAATTTAAAAACATGTTTAACTGACGCAGAGTTAAGTCTTTGAGAGCACCACATTAAAAGGATTTTATTCTAAGAGTAATCTAAGAATTCCAAATTAATACCTGATCTTCACATTATCGTTTCGTTTTGTCATTTCGCTAGAGTGAAAAAGTGATTAACATGTCGTCCTCTTCAAGAAATTACTACTGGAACAATACGTAACAAACGAGTTTTCTTTAATCTTCCACTTAAACTTTCAGAAAAAAATAGTAACAGATGATTAAACTAACACATTACTATCCGGATGTTTAATTAAAAAATATTTAAGTCTACCATGACAATAAATTTAGAGTTAACATATTTGCATCTTCACGATAATTCTTCAGAGTTATTTCCGTTTTTCTTTAAATAAGAATATACAATTATTGGATCGCACTATTTCACTAGTGTTATCTTAAAATTTGCCATTCATCGTTGCCGATACGACGCCTCTAATCGTTCTTCTAATATCCAGAGTCTCAAACTCAAACTAACGTGGCAGGGGTTTAGTTCAGAGAGAGAGAGAGAAAAAAAATCAGAAGAGTTCTCTCTCCAACTAGGGTGTTCAAGAGCGTTGCGGTTCCTCTTCGTCCCCTTTCGCGAGTTATTAGGAATTTTTTTTTTGGGTGGAGGATGTCACTAAATGTTGTCTTCGGTGGAGGCAAAGGCAGCACCGGAAAGAATGGCCGGGTCCTGTCCCGAAAGGAAGAAGTCAAGTAAATATGAACATGGATACAATTCAATTCAAACGACCCAACTCAAAGTCTGGCAATAAAGTTGCCTGGGCTGGGATCTAGAAATCCAATGTGTAAGTATTTGCTGTGGTGGGAAACGGGAGTACCCCGAGAAAACCCACTTTCATAGGACAGGCGCCGAAAGTTTTAGTCGTGTGCCCGATATATCCAGAGTTCTACTCTACCTACCCTTCAGCATACATTCCTTCGCCCTTCCACGTTGCTAACTACGAGACGAGTCACGAAAAACGCCTTAAATAACACTCATGGGCCTTTTCACTGTATTCTAGAGCAACAAATAGAAAACATAGCTCTCATATTCTGACGCAAAGTTTCAACTTCTACATCTTTATTAAGCACCAAACGTATTTAAGAGTTATTAACATATGTTTTTTATAAAGGTTCAAGGAAAATTGTGTAACATGCTTGACGAAAAGTCAAAAAACATTTTAGAAATTTTGCGGAAGTGCACAACCATATAACAGCTATTACCGAACTTTTGTATTGCGAAATAATATCCCGTAACGCCATCTATTATCTCAAACAACAACAAAAAGAAAAATTTTGTTGCATTATAGCGTCATCTATCATCAAGAATATTATTTATAAAAATATAAAAGGAAAATCCTGAAGTATTAACTAAATTTAAGTTATCCCGATATACAAGCCCAAACTATTTAAAAGTTGTCTTTTAAACAATTTAGAGTTATAATCAAATATATCAAAATCTAGTTGATTGTAAACTTGTTTAGACCTTGTCCTACGTGTTCAAAATTACGAACAAAGCTCTTTCAAATATTTGATTAATTTAAAAATTATTAACCAAAACTCAATCAACGAGAAAATGAACATACTTTTTAAATTTACGTTTACTCGATAAAATGCAAAATAAAGCAATATTACTTTTATGTTTATTTCGGAAATATAGCACATTATGACAAAAATCACACAAAGTTCACACTTCTACGTTAGAAGTGCTTGTAATAATTCACCATATGATTATACAAACAAATCCACAACTCGCAATGATTTCAAAATATATTCTTTTTTCAGTACAAGTACATTTAGTATTTCTTTCCCTCCGTACATTTTGTTTTACATATTAAACCACGTATTGTTCTTCTTGATGACAAAAAACCCACTCGAAACAAAAGCGCATCTCGGAATGGTTAACTTGAAAATGTTTTTGGAAAATTGAAACGTTGTTCTCTGCTTTATTAATAAAAATGTTAAAACGCATAGCAGTCATGTTTTATAATCTGTAATGATATATCCTTACCTGCAAAAACATGTTAGCATACATCGTAACATTGAAAGTGAATAAAACAGGTCAGCAATTAGCTTCACTTTGTTTAGTGTAATTATTTATTTTTTAAAATAAATTCAAGCAATGACATGAAAAATAAAATTATTTCCTTATTTTGTACAACTTATTATTTACGAGTTCGTAAAGATAATATATATTTTAAAACTGCACCACAACTTTAATTATATCATGCTATACCTTCAATTTGTTTATTAGTTCTTTTTAACATAAATTTGGTTTTATACCTGACTCATAAGAGCATGCTTGTAATCAAGTTAAATTTCTCAACTTACACAAATACATGTTGTTACGCAATGATTAATATGACGCAGCATGCAGTCTCCTGTCCCTGTTACTAAATATTACGTCGGGTGAGTCATATTCTGTCAACACAAAATGATAAACTAAACTGTTTGTTTGTTTTGGAATTTCGCACAAAGCTACTCGAGGGCTATCTGTGCTCGCCGTCCCTAATTTAGGGTGTAAGACTAAAGGGAAGGCAGCTAGTCATCACAACCCACCGCCAACTCTTGGGCTACTCTTTTACCAACGAATAGTGGGATTGACCGTCACATTATACACCCCCACGGCTGGGAGGGCGAGCATGTTTAGCGCAACGCGGGCGCGAACCCGCGACCATCGGATTCCGCGCTTGGCCGCGCCAGGCCGATAAACTAAGCCTACCGCAGCTAAAACTACTTTCCGATGCACACTGCAACGAGGGAAGGCAACATGCGTGAAGTACTGACAATAAAGTAATCAGGTGACCAAGGACTTACGACTAACCTGAGGTGTTTATTTTATTATTTGAGACAGAAAACCCTAACCAAAACAGAATAACAGGACTGATCCGCCGCCAGGATCTACTGCAGCCCACATCTGAACTTGTAGACCAGAGTTGAATTACAATAATTTGTTTTCCAACTGATATGCTTGGCCGGAATAGCCTACGACAACGTTTCTCATTTTCCATATTTACAACTAAACGCAAAAGTGAAAAACTCAGATTGAAATAGCTAACATTCCCAAGCTATTGACAACGTAGATAAGAAAACTGTACTGATTCGAGAATGAACAGGACCTTCGCTTAACTTTTTTAAGGAGTCAACAGAGCTCATAGAACAAGTATTTTAGGGTAAAATCCTATAGTTCATTTAAAATCTACTCTTTCGTGCAAATTCTTATAAAAAATTACGGAATAGAAAAGTTTACGTAAATTAAAAGAAATGTAACAGAATTTGTATTGTTGTGAATTCGTATTTCATAAAATATGTACAAGTCAAACCATTTTATTGTTTTCAAACCACTCATTTTAATTCACACATGATCTTTAATTTCTCCCTGAAGCATGGCACAACAGTAACTTTCTGTTTCCCTTTGAAGAAAATCTTTACGTCACTGTCAGTGTAATCTAATTTTGTTCCTACATAACCCTTTACCATCTAGTTGATATGTATTTGTGAATAATATGTCAAACGCATTTAGTGGAGAGATGGAAAAATCATACCATTTACATTACCACTGACTTTTTAGCAATTAGTTCTTTCACATCTTAAAACAGTTGTTAATTAGTTGTTCGTGAATATGAATTTGTAGTAAGCAAATTTCTAAAATTAACAACACATGGAAAACATGTAAATAGCTCTTAAATGGTTAGGTAATGGTGAATTAAATTTATATTGATGTCCTTTTCTAATCAAAATTAATAATGAAGGTATTTCTTTTGAGGATCATCCACATTGTGTGTGTGTGTGGGTGTGTATAAACTAAAAAGGGGGGGGAATGGAGCAATGAACATGAAAAAGAGGAAAATATGTTACAGGTTCGACACCCGGTAAGAAATATTAACTGATTGCATACGTTATGGCGAAGACAGTTTACTAGTATGAACAGCTCGTAACAGTTCCGATCTCTCTCGGAATCGGGATTTGGTCGTTTGAAAGCTAAGAGTGTCAAGCGAGTTTGACCTGCATTCCACCCCCATCCCCCCAGTGTATGTTGCGAGTTACTGAGTAATGAATACTATCAAGAAATCAGAGCTAATTTCGCGTACTCGTTCTGATCCTTTTTAAGGCCATATTCATGTAGGTTATCATGGTACTGTTAATACAAAAATACACTATCGTTAGATCTGATTTTATGAACTTCTACACTTCTCACACAGTTCAAGGTCTATTTCGCCATTTCACATGTATTCTAATTTAAAATGAAATCTCTTACATGTATATACACGCTTTTCTTGTTGTCATAATACTTGAAAAACAATATTAAGTTACAGCGGTCTGGTAATGTATATATAAAATAAACAATAAACTGTAGTAATAATTTAATTAAGTAAAATTTGTTTTTATAATTTTTATGCAAAAATCCAAAATATTAACCACCTTTATATGTATGTCGCATTATAGTCACTGGTCCAGGTTGTCATACGGACCTGTTTATGGTTTGTTTCCTTTTTAATTTCGCGTAAAGCTACACGAAGGCTATTTGTGTTAGTCGTTCCTAATTTAGCGGTATAAGACTAGAGAGAAAGCTGCTAGTCATCTCCACCCACCGCCAACTGTTTGGTTACTCTTTTATCAACGAATAGTGGGATTGGCCGTCACATTATAACGCCCCACGGCTGAAACGGCCAGCACGTTTGGTATGACGGGATTCGAACCCATGACCCTCAGATTACGAGTCGAACGCCTTAACCCACCTGACAATGCTAGGCCGCCTACACATCCCACAATGGCGCACGAACTCAGCTTCCTACCCTTATTTGATTTTTGTACAATTTTCCATGACGTCTGACAAGATTAACATCGGCGTTTAGATTTTGTTCGATAAATGAGATATTCCCAACACATTTGGGAATACTACCACATACATTATCCGTTATGACAATAAGTTGACAACCTGGACCGCTGCAACAAATGCGATATTTAATTCATTGTTGTTTTATGGTGCTGATTTAATGGATTATTAGCAATTACTGTAAAGTTTGTTTATATTTATAGGTAGAAATGACTAAGGATATTCTTGTCATTTGTACAATATTCCTGAAGCTCACATAATAAGTCACTTTGTGGTACTTACGTGTTAACGTGGGGCTATTACTTTATATATTTTTTATCACATTTAATATAAATGTAATGTGATTAAACTTAACGTGAGCAACATTTTTATTTTTATTTTCTAGTTAAGCCACATTTTACCCTCGCCCCAAAGATAATGAAAATTTTTGATCTACCCAAAGTTAAAAAATGCTATTTCTCTTTTGTAAGGCAAAGGAATTCTCCCTGCTGAACGTATGTGCAAAACAAAAAGTCACAATATGATATTAACAAGTTTTTGTTGTTGTGAAAAGAAAGAAGAAAAACGTATATTAATCTGAATAAACCATATGCATTTAATACTGCATTAATATGTTTTAAATTTATCATACATTCGAGTGATTTTAATACCCCCCTCCCCATAATACGCAAGTACCTTTTTTGTTCAATTTTCGCGAACTTTGTCGGAGTTTATCAGTTATTGCTTCCATAAATACGTATTTCTGCTTGAGATTTAAGGAAGTTGTTCTAGGTATTTTGTATGATGTTGTGAGTAATGTGTTCTGTATTGTTTGCTGTATTACTTGTTCTACGTACTTTGTATGATGTTGTGAGTAATGTGTTCTGTATTGTTTGTTGTATTACTTGTTCTACGTACTTTGTATGATGTTGTGAGTAATGTGTTCTGTATTGTTTGTTGTATTACTTGTTCTCGGTACTTTGTATGATGTAATGTGTTCTGTATTGTTTGTTGTATTACTTGTTCTAGGTACTTTGTATGATGTTGTGAGTAATGTGTTCTGTATTGTTTGTTGTATTACTTGTTCTAGATACTTTGTATGATGTTGTGAGTAATGTGTTCTGTATTGTTTGTTGTATTACTTGTTCTAGATACTTTTGTATGATGTTGTGAGTAATGTGTTCTGTATTGTTTGTTGTATTACTTGTTCACGTACTTTGTATGATGTTGTGAGTAATGTGTTCTGTATTGTTTGTTGTATTACTTGTTCTACGTACTTTGTATGATGTTGTGAGTAATGTGTTCTGTATTGTTTGTTGTATTACTTGTTCTACGCACTTTTGTATGATGTTGTGAGTAATGTGTTCTGTATTGTTTGTTGTATTACTTGTTCTAGATACTTTGTATGATGTTGTGAGTAATGTGTTCTGTATTGTTTGTTGTATTACTTGTTCTAGGTACTTTGTATGATGTAATGTGTTCTGTATTGTTTGTTGTATTACTTGTTCTAGGTACTTTGTATGATGTAATGTGTTCTGTATTGTTTGTTGTATTACTTGTTCTAGGTACTTTGTATGATGTTGTGAGTAATGTGTTCTGTATTGTTTGTTGTATTACTTGTTCTAGATACTTTGTATGATGTTGTGAGTAATGTGTTCTGTATTGTTTGTTGTATTACTTGTTCTAGGTACTTTGTATGATGTTATGTGTTCTGTATTGTTTGTTGTATTACTTGTTCTAGGTACTTTGTATGATGTAATGTGTTCTGTATTATTTGTTGTATTACGTTTTCCGCGAACGAATTTTGCTCCAAACTCAAAACTTATTTCACAGTAATAAATATACCCTTCACTAATAGACATACTAATAGTTATCACAATATCACCTCTTGATTGGCCAATGATAGTAGGGTACCTAGCATTACTTATCGGGCAAGCGTTTGACTTAACTTAAATCGGGCCATAAAAACAAAGTAAAATGCTTTAATTTGGAGTTTGTTTATTTTATAAATGAAAAACGTTTTTTAAAACATAAACCAAAATATACATATATATATATATATATATATATATATATATATAGTTTCTTCGTGCAGTCCATGTTTTTAATATTTTTTTTTACGTAATGTAAATGTTAAATGTTTGCCAATAAAGCGACTGGTAAACATATTTATATAACTATGGTAAGGTCATACCAGGTGAGATAAGACCCTAAGTTTTATATATGGAACTTCTGCTGTGCATAAAGCACTTTTAATTCATTCTAGCATAATGCCCATAAGACAGTAACATTCAAGTACCAGGGTGTATTTTCTCTTTCATTCACAATTACTATTTAGAATGTTTCCTATGTCGTCAGTGTAGAGCATGCTAACATTTTTACGTGTCGACTTCATAAGTCGGGAAATCCTGAGAGGCCTAGCCTTTAAACATGGCGCGTCGCAGCCCTGATATACTCCAACAAAATCGATAATTACATTTCTCTAAAAGTTTGTTTTGGAATTTCGCACAAAGCTACTCGAGGGCTATCTGTGCTAGCCGTCCCTAATTTTGCAGTGTAAGACTAGAGGGAAGGCAGCTAGTCATCACCACCCACCGCCAACTCTTGGGCTACTCTTTACCAACGAATAGTGAGATTGACCGCCACATTATACGCCCCCACGGCTGGGAGGGCGAGCATGTTTAGCGCGACGCGGGCACGAACCCGCGACCCTCGGATTAGGAGTCGCACGCCTTACGCGCTTGGCCATGCCGGGGCTACATTTCTCATCTGATCAGCGCAATAACTCAAGCCATCAAAGAAACGGTCCCTAGCAGAGTAACAAATCCTGACCTACACTCCTGGAAACTTCCGAAACTCATTAATTAATATTACTCACAAACGTCTCGGACCCTGATTATCACTTGTATTGATACCACTTATGTTAACTTTGAACTGAATAGCATTGACAGTCAGTCTTGGTTTGTGCTATCTTCACACCTGTTTCGTCAGTAAAACAAAATTCGTGGTAGAAATTTAGGCTCATAAATCCGTCAAGCCTCAAAAGACACATCTTCGAGTTTGAAAGAGAACGGTGGTGATTCGAAATTTTTGTTTTTCTTTCTCACCACGCGAGGTGAAAAAGTTCAGTTTGATAGAGCTTGTTTAAACACGTAGAGTGGATTGTGGATAGACATGAGGAAGATGCCGTCACAAAAAAGTTGGGAGAATCGTGCAGCGACCGTCGTTTTGTAATCAGAACTTGTACATTTTTCTGTTCACGTGGCGATGACGTCAGTCGAAAAGAGCATTCATCAGGATTGAAGCGGAGAGACGTAGATTGAGAGCGCGCGATTCTGTTTCAATAGTTTTATAATAGATTGATCAAATTAAAGAAATAAAAGATTCTAAAGTTAAAGCGATGTACGTTTAAAGTGAGTCTGATGGTTTTATACTGTTTTCATAACAGTGAGCTGTTGGATCTTTTTGTATAGTATATTGGGCATATTATAGGTAATAAAACAACCATATATTCATGTAGAGGTCCGATGTAGGTTTTGTAAATTTTGATGATTTAGTGGCTGTTACAACCTTTGTTCGATTCGGCGGGAGAATGCTGGTTTGTTTCTTGTTTTCTTGTAGTAAGTGGCCAAGAACAGACTTCAATTTACTGTGATTCTTATGAATTTGATGGTTGTTTCACAGGTGATGGAGGTTCTGTACAATGAAAGTTCGATTTGTCTAATGTTTTTGTCTCCCAATTTTCTTTTGAAATGCTATAGCGTACGTTTTGATTGGATTGAGCAGTATTCGCCACATATTACACTATTTAATTCTTTAATACGTATTGGGCTATGGACACTGCAGTGAATGAATCGCGTGATGTACTCTAGATAACAATATTATACTGAGAGATGATGGTATAGAATAACTGTGGGAGCGATATGCCATTTACGAACAGAGTGTAAGGTAGCGGGACGAGGACAGAGACCTGGAGGACTCCTGCTGTTAGTGGAAATGTGTTGGACGTGCTGTTATTGATTTCAACTTTAGCAGTTTTATTAGCGATAAAGTTAGGAAGCCATCTGGATTCACTGAACGTGTCCCATTTGTTGGTTTTAATTATCCTTTTTACACGATTGTTCATGATGTCCCTAAGTGACATATCACCGGTTCTGATAAATTTGAGCTTTCTTCTTTCATGGATTAGATGGTTTACTTCCGGTACGAGTTTCAATGAATTTAAATTATGAGTGACTGTTTCACTTGTAACTGTGTTAATTACATTTAATGTAGTGTTGATAAGCAGGGAGGCGTGATTGTCTATTTCTTTGGAGTTTGAAGCTTATGTTATAATTTCGGGTAATGTATCTCAATTTTTAAGTTAAGAATTGAGAAATCTTGTATTATTTGAGAAGGATTGGAGGAGTGGCCGTAATTGTAGATCGTGAAAAAAAGTGGACCGTAATCGTTGTAAATGTGACTGTTGTGTTCTTGAATGAGCGATGAAATAAAGAGATACTGTTACTAAGTTCAATACATTCTGTTCCCTTTGGATTGGTGTCACGTGCTAATATGGTTAATGACAAGGTAATTGTTGTTTGTTAGCAGGTGATGTTGAGCTTTTCCATTTCTGTTGATGGGTATACAGTTGAAATCAGCACATTTAGAACTAAGATAACCAGTTATTATTACGTTTGGGTAATTATTAATGATCGACTGTATCTAGACGTCATCAGGTAAAGAGGTTGGGAGAAAGATGGTAGGTAGCGTTATGATAGTTCAACTGGGTAACCTGCCTTGTCACTGTTCGTATTCAAACCTTCATATACAACGAGCAACATTGTTCAGCTATTCCCAATAATTCACAATTGGCTTCTCACAATATTAATCCATACAATGTAAATTCACCTCTAGCGAGACGAAGGAAGATTGCTTACTCGTCGATTCCTCTGATGATTAATTATTTGTTTATAAATTCTTATAATTAAAACAGCTCCCACGCAGATATGTTCAAATGTATTCTTAAGACGGCTGGAATGATTAGTACTACTTTAATTAAAATAAAGTACAGAACAACGTTTCTCATAGGTTTCACATATAGGTTCAGTTTCAGTGTTTCGGTAGTCAACAGCTCAAGAGACAACAGCAGAGTTATCAACAAGCTCTCTTTCCTTCACCTTATTTTTACAGCTTCTCCTGAAGTCTCGAGACAATCACCCTAGTTACCTTATTACCACTCCTTCTTCCCTCACCCACGATAATTCTCTAAAGTTAGATGCTACTTAATCTTAACTCACGTAGTAGGGTGAAGAGAAATTTATGTTTCTGACCGCTCCTGGTTACATTTCAATATCCTTCGGAAATTTAAATTAACCCAAATTCTCACCATGGATATAGAAGACTTTGAATTTCAGAATCAACTTATTTTTCTTTCAACGGGCCTCCTGTTTTCAACTCTGCGCTGTTTCAGGTTTTCCCTGTTCCTTCACAATTATACATAATGTCTACTATCCGTGTTTAACGTAATTCACCAACCATACTTGTTAACCAGTCTCTGATACTTCAACAGCATTAAGTTACACATTATTTCGTCAAATAACTTAACAGCCTTGTTAGTTCTTCAACCACATTTTTGTTAGCAGAGCAAAGGGAAAGTTAAAACTTCTAACTGCCCCCGTTTGCCTTTCAAGTTCTCCTATCAGGTAATTTTGTCTTGGTTTTTTTGCTAGGTCCTCAGATTGCGACATCCTGACGGGTCGGTGAGGAGCTTTATTTGTAGGATCGTTCTATAAAATAGGGTACCATAACTGCGAAAGTCTTAGCAAAGGCTATGAACTACTTGTAACACATCAACAAACATTTTTTGATGTGTCTACACCATAAATACAACACATAACTTCTTGTGAGGCATTATAAGCTATTCATGCTGTACACCAGTGCAGATAGCGCGCACACACATCTTCGAGCTAAACATTCTTTGTACAAGCATACACTGTGACGTTTGTAAACGTCTGAGGAGTGTTCGTGTTTGTTTTTTTTTAATTTTGCGCAAAGCTGCATGAGGGCTATCTGCGCTGACCGTCCTTAAGTAGGTATTTCATGGTTATTGACACAAAGCTACTAGGCTATCTGTGCCAAACAAATTGTAGTATACTATAATGGTACATGGAAATGAATGTTACAACAGGTAAAATTAAGAACTGCCAGGAATACTGAAGCATTAAGTTCAAACTTCCTGTCAGTCACCTGAAGTTGACCTTTCCAGTCCTGGGTTCAGGTCAAAATAAAATGTGTAAAAGAAATCATGCTAAAACAGTGTATAGTCCAATAAAACCTTTAAAAAAAAGACCAATGACTCTTAAAATGTAAAAACATGAGTGAGGCAGCCAGTATCACCTATGACATTGGCTAATGTCAAGGGCAAACCTACCTTAAAAGTATGTTTAAAATGGCGGCGTTGTTCTTGGCCGTAAAACGGCACGATAGTAAAATGTGTACGGTTGTGACCTGAGTGACACACAGACTTCACACTGGTGCATCAGTACCAGATAAAAGGAAGATGAGTGACAAAAACTGTGACCAATGCATAGCCTAGCCAAACCAACTTCCTCCCTTTACAGAAACAAGATAGTTAAAGAACTAAAGAAGGCTTGATTTGAAAAAAGCTTATTATTTCATTGCTCACTCCAGGTCGACTGTCAACTGGTGCATAGTCGGGTTTCAATAACTGGACCACAGTCCATGTATGGAACAGGGACGGTGATGATAGAGCCAGAACAGATGGACTTTGCCACTCTCTCAACTAGCTCATTCCCACGAATATCAACATGACCTGGTATCCAAAAAAATGGACAGAGATAGATGACAGAGATGGGTCAGTTCGTTTTGGATATTGATAAGAATAAGATAATAACTAACATGAAATGATGTCAGGGCCAATAGAAAGTTTAATGAATCAGTATAGATCGTATAATTCAGTATATTGCATAGTTTCAATGTGATTCAGGGCAAGAGAAATGGCACACAATTCGGCAGTGAACACAAAATTGTAGAGAATTCTGTGTGCTACTCGACCGAACTGTAACAAACCATGGCAGAACCTACAGAGTCACATGTTTATTGCGACGGGGATTCAAACCCGCCACCCTCAGATTATGAGTCGAGTGCCTTATCCACCTGGCCATGCCAGCCCCTTATAAATTGTATCATTGTTGGTACATTAAAATACACTTGTGCCATGAAAGAAAATTTTAAGTATCAATCTTGTTGCCAAACACAATAAATCTGATAAATATCAATATTCAATTAACTTTTAAATTAAAATTTATTGATAAATAAATGTATTTACTAGAATATTCTTCATTTTGGATCATTTGTTACTATGCCTATATATATGAGGCTTTATATGCTAAAAATGACAGTTAAAATACAATTGTGCAGTTGAGGAAAATCCTGAGTAAAAACTCTGTTTTTATTAATGACACGTCTTGTGTTTTTTAAACATTAATCTTAATTCTCCATTTATTGTAACACTGTTCGATTTCGTTTAGTGGTTTTATATATTGTATGTTGCCGTTGTTGAGTTTGGAGCATACTTCCAGATAGCAATGTCATCTGTGAACTGTGAACAGAAGGTATGTTTTGAATTTTTAAAAGTGGTATGTTGCTGACAGAGATGATAAAACGGTAAGGCCAAATACTTTCCCCAGCGAACCCGCTTCCGTTGTGCAGCACTTGGAGTAGCTTTACCCAGCATTAGCTCTGATGATCCTATCTTCCAGTTTGGTTTGGTTTATTTTGAATTTCGCGCAGAGATACACGAGGTTTCTATTGGAGCAGTGTAAGACTAGAGGAAAGGCAACTAGTCATCAACACCCACCGCCAACTCTTGGGCTACTATTTTACCAAGTAATAGCGGGTTTAACCGTTACATTATAATTCCCCCACAACTTAAATGGCGAGCATGTTTAGTGTGACGGGGATTCAATCGAGTAAGTTAGAAATATAGTGAATGATTTCTTTAGGGAATCACATTCTGGACAGTTTGTATCTGAATCCATTATCCCACATTATGCCCACTGTGTTCTAAACTAATTTAACTACACTGTGTAGACTTTGACAAAATATGCAACAGTTTAAAGCTCTGGATACAAGTGTGGTGACTAATCACACTGTATTGTGATAACAGAGTAGGAGAACTAATTTGTCTTGTCATATTGTGTTCTAAATGTAAATGAACCAGACTGTGTGGATTTTAACAACAAAAAAAAAAAAACAGTTATCTAAAGCTCTGGATACAACTATGATAACCAACAACAAAAAAAAGATTTGTATACATGTTTGATTTGTTTTAATTATATTATTTTAGAACAGTAGACTGTGTGGTGTTTGCTTTTGCTGAAATTTATTGCCAACGAGTTGCATACATTTAAAAAACAGAATCCAGCCCACACATGCATAAAACCTGACAGTGTTACTGTACAGTTTCATATTTACTGGATGGTTAATTGCCACAACCCGATTATTGCATTTATAAAATATCAATAGATTGTAGAATCAGTCAGTGGTCAAATAATGTGTTGTTGTTCCAATGGAGAGAGTAATTTTGCAGGCAGAAGCACTCTTCCTTATTGAGAAATAAATTAATGAGTTTTCTGATTTCAACTTAGACCTAGAACAATTCAATTGTTATATTTATTTTTTGTCATTTCTTAGAATTTCAACTGACAAAAATTAAGAGGCTGTGATTTACATAGAACATAGGGTACATGGGTCATTCTGATGCTCATTGGATTTACTTGATTAATCATTCCAATGTATCATTTGATTCTGTGTTAATAGTTAATATATATACACAGGCTCTAAGCCCTGATTTCTTTTTTGCCATTTTATTGTTATGAAAGTTGATGTAGAAACATGATCAGGTTAAAAACCAGTCAGTATTTGAACAAAAAGTGACAACTGTAATTTGTTTATGAAAACAAACTTGTAAATAACAAGCTACAGACCAAGTTTTCAAGTCCACTGAAGTTGAAACTTAAACTTTACGTTCTTCAGAAGTTCAAGTAGTGGATCTTTTCACTTTGGTTCTCATATCCATATGGTTTGTCAGGGTTGTCACCGTAGACTATCTGAAAGGCTGTAAAAAAAAGAAAAAAAAGATAGATCTGTTACAATGTTTTTTTGTTATCTGTTAATTTAGGATATTAGTGATGAATAAAGGTCAATAAATTAAAACCAGTAAAACAACTATAATTTCTTCCCTAAGATTGGTTGGTTTAAAACAAACAAACAATTACTTGTACGTGTTCATTACCTAACTTTTGTGTTTGAAAAATGTGGGCAGGTTATACACAAATTTACCTCCATTAAACTCTAATACCACACTCAACTATATTTCACTGAATCTCTGTCTGAACTAAGAAAAAAGTCTTTATAGCACATGTAATAAACATCATGAACACACAGTACTAATAAGAGCTACTTTTCGACTGGAAATAAAATGAAAGAATATACTTGAAAGTTTGAAAACCACTCAAGACTTCATAAAACAATCTTTTTTTTCTACTCAAAATATTAATGCACACATTACTGTAATTCCCGAAGAAGTAAGTTTGTTTCATATTTATATGAGATAAAAATGTATACAATACTGTAATGAAAGTGACAGTAGTGCATTTGGTATCCATTTCATTAAAAAGTTTTCTACTGTTTTCATTTTCAACCACAGAATTATTATGAAATATAAAATATAGAATATTTGAAATATAACTCTGTAAGATATAATGCTAAGCAGAGTGTATATATATATACTGCAATGCTATTACACTAAAAAGATGGACAGTCTCTTGTGTTGTTTCAATACCAGCGTTGATATATTTTTGATCTGATATTGTGGAATTTTCAGCTAAAACAATTTCCCAAAAAAAGTAAATCAGATAGGCCCTCTATATAACATGAAGCTTGGCAAGATATATTGCAAAGTAATACTGAGTGCCTTCACAGAAAACTGAGTTTGTGCTACAAAATTGACTAAACACAATATTTATAATATACTAAAATAACTTTTATTCGTACAATACAAAATAACTGTGTGTGTGTGAAGTTATGTTTTTGGAATGATGGATAGTTGCTTTTATTGAAGAGGTGTATAGATCAGGCTGGTTACATTCTCTCAAGAATTAGTTCCAGGTTGACCACATAACTAAATATAATATTCCAGAATGACTGAGCTGAATATGTAACATAAAATTATCCAGAGTTCCTAGTGTTACCCATTTGATCGGTTATTCCCATTAAAAAGTAAAGGTTGTAATTTTGAAACATCTTGGTCGTAGCTGAATATTAACATAAAATACACAAAGTTCCTTGTGTTACTCATTTGATTGATTATTCATATTTAAAAGTAAAGGAGGCTGTAATCTTGAGACATTCTGATCTTAGCTGAATATGTAACATATAATTACCCAGAGTTCCCAGTGTTACCCATTTGATTGGTTATTCCTCTTTAAAAGTAAAGGAGGTTGTAATCTTGAGACATCCTGATCTTAGCTACACATGTAACATATAATTACCCAGAGTTCCCAGTGTTACCCATTTGACTGGTTATTCCTCTTTAAAAGTAAAGGAGGTTGTAATCTTGAGACATCCTGATCTTAGCTGAATATGTAACATATAATTACCCAGGGTTCCTAGTGTTACCCATTTGATTGGTTATTCATATTTACAAGTAAAGGAGGTTGTAATCTTGAGACATCCTGATCTTAGCTGAATATGTAACATACAATTACCCAGGGTTCCTAGTGTTACCCATTTGATTGGTTATTCATATTTAAAAGTAAAGGAGGTTGTAATCTTGAGACATCCTGATCTTAGCTGAATATGTAACATATAATTACCCAGAGTTTCCAGTGTTACCCATTTGATTGGTTATTCATATTTAAAAGTAAAGGAGGTTGTAATCTTGAGACATCCTGATCTCAGCTGAATATGTAACATATAATTACCCAGAGTTCCCAGTGTTACCCATTTGACTGGTTATTCATATTTAAAAGTAAAGGAGGTTGTAATCTTGAGACATCCTGATCTCAGCTGAATATGTAACATATAATTACCCAGAGTTCCCAGTGTTACCCATTTGACTGGTTATTCATATTTAAAAGTAAAGGAGGTTGTAATCTTGAGACATCCTGATCTCAGCTGAATATGTAACATATAATTACCCAGAGTTCCAGTGTTACCCATTTGATTGGTTATTCCTCTTTAAAAGTAAAGGAGGTTGTAATCTTGAGACATCCTGATCTTAGCTGAATATGTAACTTACAATTACCCAGGGTTCCTAGTGTTACCCATTTGATTGGTTATTCATATTTAAAAGTAAAGGAGGTTGTAATCTTGAGACATCCTGATCTTAGCTGAATATGTAACATACAATTACCCAAGGTTCCTAGTGTTACCCATTTGATTGGTTATTCATATTTAAAAGTAAAGGAGGTTGTAATCTTGAGACATTCTGATCTTAGCTGAATATGTAACATATAATTACCCAGAGTTCCCAGTGTTACCCATTTGATTGGTTATTCCTCTTTAAAAGTAAAGGAGGTTGTAATCTTGAGACATCCTGATCTTAGCTACACATGTAACATATAATTACCCAGAGTTTCCATTGTTACCCATTTGATTGGTTATTCATATTTACAAGTAAAGGAGGTTGTAATCTTGAGACATCCTGATCTTAGCTGAATATGTAACATACAATTACCCAGGGTTCCTAGTGTTACCCATTTGATTGGTTATTCATATTTAAAAGTAAAGGAGGTTGTAATCTTGAGACATCCTGATCTTAGCTGAATATGTAACATATAATTACCCAGAGTTTCCAGTGTTACCCATTTGATTGGTTATTCATATTTAAAAGTAAAGGAGGTTGTAATCTTGAGACATCCTGATCTCAGCTGAATATGTAACATATAATTACCCAGAGTTCCCAGTGTTACCCATTTGACTGGTTATTCATATTTAAAAGTAAAGGAGGTTGTAATCTTGAGACATCCTGATCTCAGCTGAATATGTAACATATAATTACCCAGAGTTCCCAGTGTTACCCATTTGACTGGTTATTCATATTTAAAAGTAAAGGAGGTTGTAATCTTGAGACATCCTGATCTCAGCTGAATATGTAACATATAATTACCCAGAGTTCCAGTGTTACCCATTTGATTGGTTATTCCTCTTTAAAAGTAAAGGAGGTTGTAATCTTGAGACATCCTGATCTTAGCTGAATATGTAACTTACAATTACCCAGGGTTCCTAGTGTTACCCATTTGATTGGTTATTCATATTTAAAAGTAAAGGAGGTTGTAATCTTGAGACATCCTGATCTTAGCTGAATATGTAACATACAATTACCCAAGGTTCCTAGTGTTACCCATTTGATTGGTTATTCATATTTAAAACTAAAGGAGGTTGTGTTCTTGAGACATCCTGATCTTAGCTGAATATGTAACATATAATTACCCAGAGTTTTCAGTGTTACCCATTTGATTGGTTATTCATATTTAAAAGTAAAGGAGGTTGTAATCTTGAGACATCCTGATCTCAGCTGAATATGTAACATATAATTACCCAGAGTTCCCAATGTTACCAATTTGACTGGTTATTCATATTTAAAAGTAAAGGAGGTTGTAATCTTGAGACATCCTGGTCTCAGCTGAATATGTAACATATAATTACCCAGAGTTCCCAGTGTTACCCATTTGACTGGTTATTCATATTTAAAAGTAAAGGAGGTTGTAATCTTGAGACATCTTGATCTTAGCTGAATATGTAACATATAATTACCCAGAGTTTCCAGTGTTACCCATTTGATTGGTTATTCATATTTAAAAGTAAAGGAGGTTGTAATCTTGAGACATCCTGATCTCAGCTGAATATGTAACATATAATTACCCAGAGTTCCCAGTGTTACTCATTTGACTGGTTATTCATATTTAAAAGTAAAGGAGGTTGTAATATTGAGACATCCTGATCTCAGCTGAATATGTAATATATAATTACCCAGAGTTCCCAGTGTTACCCATTTGACTGGTTATTCATATTTAAAAGTAAAGGAGGTTGTAATCTTGAGACATCCTGATCTCAGCTGAATATGTAACATATAATTACCCAGAGTTCCCAGTGTTACCCATTTGACTGGTTATTCATATTTAAAAGTAAAGGAGGTTGTAATCTTGAGACATCCTGATCTCAGCTGAATATGTAACATATAATTACCCAGAGTTTCCATTGTTACCCATTTGATTGGTTATTCATATTTAAAAGTAAAGGAGGTTGTAATCTTGAGACATCCTGATCTTAGCTGAATATGTAACATATAATTACCCAGAGTTCCCAGTGTTACCCATTTGATTGATTATTCATATTTAAAAGTAAAGGAGGATGTAATCTTGAGACATCCTGATCTTAGCTGAATATGTAACATATAATTACCCAGTGTTACCCATTTGATTGGTTATTCATATTTAAAAGTAAAGGAGGTTGTAATCTTGAGACATCCTGATCTTAGCTGAATATACAAATTATATTACAATTACAAATTACAGTCTGTTTATACAAAATTATACTACTTTGTAATATTACTACAGACATTTTGTTTTGTATATGTTACAAACAAACTGAATTATTCTATAGTAGTAACTGTCTGATGTAAGTAGAGGATGAAAAGCCTGTTTATACAAATTATACTACTTTGTAATATTACTACAGACATATTTGTTTTGTATATGTTACAAACAAACCGAATTATTCTATAGTAGTAACTGTCTGATGTAAGTAGAGGATAAAAAGTCTGTTTATACAAATTATACTACTTTGTAATATTACTACAGACATATTTGTTTTGTATATGTTACAAACAAAATGAATTATTCTATAGTAGTAACTGTCTGATGTAAGTAGAGGATGAAAAGTCTGTTTATACAAATTATACTACTTTGTAATATTACTACAGACATATTTGTTTTGTATATGTTACAAACAAACTGAATTATTCTATAGTAGTAACTGTCTGATGTAAGTAGAGGATGAAAAGTCTGTTTATACAAATTAAACTACTTTGTAATATTACTACAGACATATTTGTTTTATATGTGTAACAAACAAACCGAATTATTCTATAGTAGTAACTGTCTGATGTAAGTAGAGGATGAAAAGTCTGTTTATACAAATTATACTACTTTGTAATATTACTACAGACATATTTGTTTTGTATATGTTACAATCAAACTGAATTATTCTATAGTAGTAACTGTCTGATGTAAGTAGAGGATGAAAACTCTGTTTACACAAATTATACAACTTTGTAATATTACTACAGACATTTTGTTTTGTATATGTTACAAACAAACTGAATTATTCTATAACTGTCTGATGTAAGTAGAGGATGAAAAGTCTGTTTATACAAATTATACTACTTTGTAATATTACTACAGACATATTTGTTTTGTATATGTTACAAACAAACTGAATTCTTCTATAACTGTCTGATGTAAGTAGAGGATGAAAAGTCTGTTTATAGAAATTATACTACTTTGTAATATTACTACAGACATATTTGTTTTGTATATGTAACAAACAAACTGAATTATTCTATAGTAGTAACTGTCTGATGTAAGTAGAGGATGAAAAGTCTGTTTATACAAATTATACTACTTTGTAATATTACTACAGACATATTTGTTTTGTATATGTAACAAACAAACTGAATTATTCTATAGTAGTAACTGTCTGATGTAAGTAGAGGATGAAAAGTCTGTTTATACAAATTATACTACTTTGTAATATTACTACAGACATATTTGTTTTATATATGTAACAAACAAACCGAATTATTCTATAGTAGTAACTGTCTGATGTAAGTAGAGGATGAAAAGTCTGTTTATACAAATTATACTACTTTGTAATATTACTACAGACATATTTGTTTTGTATATGTTACAAACAAACTGAATTATTCTATAGTAGTTACTGTCTGATGTAAGTAGATGATGAAAAGTCTGTTTATACAAATTATACTACTTTGTAATATTACTACAGACATATTTGTTTTGTATATGTTACAAACAAAATGAATTATTCTATAGTAGTAACTGTCTGATGTAAGTAGAGGATGAAAAGTCTGTTTATACAAATTATACTACTTTGTAATATTACTACAGACATATTTGTTTTGTATATGTAACAAACAAACTGAATTATTCTATAGTAGTAACTGTCTGATGTAAGTAGAGGATGAAAAGTCTGTTTATACAAATTATACTACTTTGTAATATTACTACAGACATATTTGTTTTATATATGTAACAAACAAACCGAATTATTCTATAGTAGTAACTGTCTGATGTAAGTTGAGGATGAAAAGTCTGTTTATACAAATTATACTACTTTGTAATATTACTACAGACATATTTGTTTTGTATATGTTACAAACAAACTGAATTATTCTATAGTAGTAACTGTCTGATGTAAGTAGAGGATGAAAAGTCTGTTTATACAAATTATACTACTTTGTAATATTACTAGAGACATATTTGTTTTGTATATGTCACAAACAAACTGAATTATTCTATAGTAGTAACTGTCTGATGTAAGTAGAGGATGAAAAGTCTGTTTATACAAATTATACTACTTTGTAATATTACTACAGACATATTTGTTTTATATATGTAACAAACAAACTGAATTATTCTATAGTAGTAACTGTCTGATGTAAGTAGAGGATGAAAAGTCTGTTTATACAAATTATACTACTTTGTAATATTACTATAGACATATTTGTTTTGTATATGTTACAATCAAACTGAATTATTCTAGAGTAGTTACTGTCTGATGTAAGTAGATGATGAAAAGTCTGTTTATACAAATTATACTACTTTGTAATATTACTACAGACATATTTGTTTTGTATATGTTACAAACAAAATGAATTATTCTATAGTAGTAACTGTCTGATGTAAGTAGAGGATGAAAAGTCTGTTTATACAAATTATACTACTTTGTAATATTACTACAGACATATTTGTTTTATATATGTAACAAACAAACTGAATTATTCTATAGTAGTAACTGTCTGATGTAAGTAGAGGATGAAAAGTCTGTTTATACAAATTATACTACTTTGTAATATTACTACAGACATATTTGTTTTATATATGTTACAAACAAATCGAATTATTCTATAGTAGTAACTGTCTGATGTAAGTAGAGGATGAAAAGTCTGTTTATACAAATTATACTACTTTGAAATATTACTACAGACATATTTGTTTTATATATGTAACAAACAAACCGAATTATTCTATAGTAGTAACTGTCTGATGTAAGTAGAGGATGAAAAGTCTGTTTATACAAATTATACTACTTTGTAATATTACTACAGACATATTTGTTTTATATATGTAACAAACAAACCGAATTATTCTATAGTAGTAACTGTCTGATGTAAGTAGAGGATGAAAAGTCTGTTTATACAAATTATACTACTTTGTAATATTACTACAGACATATTTGTTTTATAATGTTACAAACAAACCGAATTATTCTATAGTAGTAACTGTCTGATCTAAGTAGAGGATGAAAAGTCTGTTTATACAAATTATACTACTTTGTAATATTACTACAGACATATTTGTTTTATATATGTTACAAACAAACTGAATTATTCTATTGTAGTAACTGTCTGATGTAAGTAGAGGATGAAAAGTCTGTTTATACAAATTATACTACTTTGTAATATTACTACAAACATTTTTTTTGTATATGTTACAAACAAACTGAATTATTCTATAACTGTCTGATGTAAGTAGAGGATGAAAAGTCTGTTTATACAAATTATACTACTTTGTAATATTACTACAGACATATTTGTTTTGTATATGTTACAATCAAACTGAATTATTCTATAGTAGTAACTGTCTGATGTAAGTAGAGGATGAAAAGTCTGTTTATACAAATTATACTACTTTGTAATATTACTACAGACATATTTGTTTTGTATATGTTACAAACAAAATGAATTATTCTATAGTAGTAACTGTCTGATGTAAGTAGAGGATGAAAAGTCTGTTTATACAAATTATACTACTTTGTAATATTACTACAGACATATTTGTTTTATATATGTTACAAACAAACTGAATTATTCTATTGTAGTAACTGTCTGATGTAAGTAGAGGATGAAAAGTCTGTTTATACAAATTATACTACTTTGTAATATTACTACAAACATTTTTTTTGTATATGTTACAAACAAACTGAATTATTCTATAACTGTCTGATGTAAGTAGAGGATGAAAAGTCTGTTTATACAAATTATACTACTTTGTAATATTACTACAGACATATTTGTTTTGTATATGTAACAAACAAACTGAATTATTCTATAGTAGTAACTGTCTGATGTAAGTAGAGGATGAAAAGTCTGTTTATACAAATTATACTACTTTGTAATATTACTACAGACATATTTGTTTTGTATATGTTACAATCAAACTGAATTATTCTATAGTAGTAACTGTCTGATGTAAGTAGAGGATGAAAAGTCTGTTTATACAAATTATACTACTTTGTAATATTACTACAGACATATTTGTTTTGTATATGTTACAAACAAACTGAATTATTCTATAGTAGTAACTGTCTGATGTAAGTAGAGAATGAAAAGTCTGTTTACACAAATTATACAACTTTGTAATATTACTACAGACATTTTGTTTTGTATATGTTACAAACAAACTGAATTATTCTATAACTGTCTGATGTAAGTAGAGGATGAAAAGTCTGTTTATACAAATTATACTACTTTGTAATATTACTACAGACATATTTGTTTTGTATATGTTACAAACAAACTGAATTATTCTATAGTAGTAACTGTCTGATGTAAGTAGAGGATGAAAAGTCTGTTTATACAAATTATACTACTTTGTAATATTACTACAGACATATATGTTTTATATATGTTACAAACAAACTGAATTATTCTATAGTAGTAACTGTCTGATGTAAGTAGAGGATGAAAAGTCTGTTTATACAAATTATACTACTTTGTAATATTACTACAGACATATTTGTTTTATATATGTTTCAAACAATCTGAATTATTCTATTGTAGTAACTGTCTGATGTAAGTAGAGGATGAAAAGTCTGTTTATACAAATTATACTACTTTGTAATATTACTACAAATATTTTGTTTTGTATATGTTAGAAACAAACTGAATTATTCTATAACTGTCTGATGTAAGTAGAGGATGAAAAGTCTGTTTATACAAATTATACTACTTTGTAATATTACTACAGACATATTTGTTTTGTATATGTAACAAACAAACTGAATTATTCTAGAGTAGTTACTGTCTGATGTAAGTAGAGGATGAAAAGTCTGTTTATACAAATTATACTACTTTGTAATATTACTACAGACATATATGTTTTATATATGTAACAAACAAACTGAATTATTCTATAGTAGTAACTGTCTGATGTAAGTAGAGGATGAAAAGTCTGTTTATACAAATTATACTACTTTGTAATATTACTACAGACATATTTGTTTTATATATGTTTCAAACAATCTGAATTATTCTATTGTAGTAACTGTCTGATGTAAGTAGAGGATGAAAAGTCTGTTTATACAAATTATACTACTTTGTAATATTACTACAGACATATTTGTTTTGTATATGTTACAAACAAACTGAATTATTCTATAACTGTCTGATGTAAGTAGAGGATGAAAAGTCTGTGTATACAAATTATACTACTTTGTAATATTACTACAGACATATTTGTTTTGTATATGTAACAAACAAACTGAATTATTCTAGAGTAGTTACTGTCTGATGTAAGTAGAGGATGAAAAGTCTGTTTATACAAATTATACTACTTTGTAATATTACTACAGACATATTTGTTTTGTATATGTAACAAACAAACTGAATTATTCTATAGTAGTAACTGTCTGATGTAAGTAGAGGATGAAAAGTCTGTTTATACAAATTATACTACTTTGTAATATTACTACAGACATATTTGTTTTATATATGTAACAAACAAACGGAATTATTCTATAGTAGTAACTGTCTGATGTAAGTAGAGGATGAAAAGTCTGTTTATACAAATTATACTACTTTGTAATATTACTACAGACATATTTGTTTTGTATATGTTACAAACAAACTGAATTATTCTATAACTGTCTGATGTAAGTAGAGGATGAAAAGTCTGTTTATAGAAATTATACTACTTTGTAATATTACTACAGACATATTTGTTTTGTATATGTAACAAACAAACTGAATTATTCTATAGTAGTAACTGTCTGATGTAAGTAGAGGATGAAAAGTCTGTTTACACAAATTATACTACTTTGTAATATTACTACAGACATATTTGTTTTGTATATGTAACAAACAAACTGAATTATTCTATAGTAGTAACTGTCTGATGTAAGTAGAGGATGAAAAGTCTGTTTATACAAATTATACTACTTTGTAATATTACTACAGACATATTTGTTTTATATATGTAACAAACAAACTGAATTATTCTATAGTAGTAACTGTCTGATGTAAGTAGAGGATGAAAAGTCTGTTTATACAAATTATACTACTTTGTAATATTACTACAGACATATTTGTTTTGTATATGTTACAATCAAACTGAATTATTCTATAGTAGTTACTGTCTGATGTAAGTAGATGATGAAAAGTCTGTTTATACAAATTATACTACTTTGTAATATTACTACAGACATATTTGTTTTGTATATGTTACAAACAAAATGAATTATTCTATAGTAGTAACTGTCTGATGTAAGTAGAGGATAAAAGTCTGTTTATACAAATTATACTACTTTGTAATATTACTACAGACATATTTGTTTTATATATGTAACAAACAAACCGAATTATTCTATAGTAGTAACTGTCTGATGTAAGTAGAGGATGAAAAGTCTGTTTATACAAATTATACTACTTTGTAATATTACTACAGACATATTTGTTTTATATATGTTACAAACAAACTGAATTATTCTATTGTAGTAACTGTCTGATGTAAGTAGAGGATGAAAAGTCTGTTTATACAAATTATACTACTTTGTAATATTACTACAAACATTTTGTTTTGTATATGTAACAAACAAACTGAATTATTCTATAGTAGTAACTGTCTGATGTAAGTAGAGGATGAAAAGTCTGTTTATACAAATTATACTACTTTGTAATATTACTACAGACATATTTGTTTTGTATATGTAACAAACAAACTGAATTATTCTATAGTAGTAACTGTCTGATGTAAGTAGAGGATGAAAAGTCTGTTTATACAAATTATACTACTTTGTAATATTACTACAGACATATTTGTTTTATATATGTAACAAACAAACCGAATTATTCTATAGTAGTAACTGTCTGATGTAAGTAGAGGATGAAAAGTCTGTTTATACAAATTATACTACTTTGTAATATTACTACAGACATATTTGTTTTGTATATGTTACAATCAAACTGAATTATTCTATAGTAGTAACTGTCTGATGTAAGTAGAGGATGAAAAGTCTGTTTATACAAATTATACTACTTTGTAATATTACTAGAGACATATTTGTTTTGTATATGTCACAAACAAACTGAATTATTCTATAGTAGTAACTGTCTGATGTAAGTAGAGGATGAAAAGTCTGTTTATACAAATTATACTACTTTGTAATATTACTACAGACATATTTGTTTTATATATGTAACAAACAAACCGAATTATTCTATAGTAGTAACTGTTTGATGTAAGTAGAGGATGAAAAGTCTGTTTATACAAATTATACTACTTTGTAATATTACTATAGACATATTTGTTTTGTATATGTTACAATCAAACAGAATTATTCTAGAGTAGTTACTGTCTGATGTAAGTAGAGGATGAAAAGTCTGTTTATACAAATTATACTACTTTGTAATATTACTACAGACATATTTGTTTTATATATGTTACAAACAAATCGAATTATTCTATAGTAGTAACTGTCTGATGTAAGTAGAGGATGAAAAGTCTGTTTATACAAATTATACTACTTTGAAATATTACTACAGACATATTTGTTTTATATATGTAACAAACAAACCGAATTATTCTATAGTAGTAACTGTCTGATGTAAGTAGAGGATGAAAAGTCTGTTTATACAAATTATACTACTTTGTAATATTACTACAGACATATTTGTTTTGTATATGTAACAAACAAACTGAATTATTCTATAGTAGTAACTGTCTGATGTAAGTAGAGGATGAAAAGTCTGTTTATACAAATTATACTACTTTGTAATATTACTACAGACATATTTGTTTTGTATATGTTACAATCAAACTGAATTATTCTATAGTAGTAACTGTCTGATGTAAGTAGAGGATGAAAAGTCTGTTTATACAAATTATACTACTTTGTAATATTACTACAGACATATTTGTTTTGTATATGTAACAAACAAACTGAATTATTCTATAGTAGTAACTGTCTGATGTAAGTAGAGGATGAAAAGTCTGTTTATACAAATTATACTACTTTGTAATATTACTACAGACATATTTGTTTTGTATATGTTACAATCAAACTGAATTATTCTATAGTAGTAACTGTCTGATGTAAGTAGAGGATGAAAAGTCTGTTTATACAAATTATACTACTTTGTAATATTACTACAGACATATATGTTTTATATATGTTACAAACAAACTGAATTATTCTATAGTAGTAACTGTCTGATGTAAGTAGAGGATGAAAAGTCTGTTTATACAAATTATACTACTTTGTAATATTACTACAGACATTTTGTTTTGTTTATGTTACAAACAAACTGAATTATTCTATAACTGTCTGATGTAAGTAGAGGATGAAAAGTCTGTTTATACAAATTATACTACTTTGTAATATTACTACAGACATATTTGTTTTGTATATGTTACAAACAAACTGAATTATTCTATAGTAGTAACTGTCTGATGTAAGTAGAGGATGAAAAGTCTGTTTATACAAATTATACTACTTTGTAATATTACTACAGACATATATGTTTTATATATGTTACAAACAAATGAATTATTCTATAGTAGTAACTGTCTGATGTAAGTAGAGGATGAAAAGTCTGTTTATACAAATTATACTACTTTGTAATATTACTACAGACATATTTGTTTTATATATGTTTCAAACAATCTGAATTATTCTATTGTAGTAACTGTCTGATGTAAGTAGAGGATGAAAAGTCTGTTTATACAAATTATACTACTTTGTAATATTACTACAAATATTTTGTTTTGTATATGTTACAAACAAACTGAATTATTCTATAACTGTCTGATGTAAGTAGAGGATGAAAAGTCTGTGTATACAAATTATACTACTTTGTAATATTACTACAGACATATTTGTTTTGTATATGTAACAAACAAACTGAATTATTCTAGAGTAGTTACTGTCTGATGTAAGTAGAGGATGAAAAGTCTGTTTATACAAATTATACTACTTTGTAATATTACTACAGACATATATGTTTTATATATGTTACAAACAAACTGAATTATTCTATAGTAGTAACTGTCTGATGTAAGTAGAGGATGAAAAGTCTGTTTATACAAATTATACTACTTTGTAATATTACTACAGACATATTTGTTTTATATATGTTTCAAACAATCTGAATTATTCTATTGTAGTAACTGTCTGATGTAAGTAGAGGATGAAAAGTCTGTTTATACAAATTATACTACTTTGTAATATTACTACAGACATATTTGTTTTGTATATGTTACAATCAAACTGAATTATTCTATAGTAGTAACTGTCTGATGTAAGTAGAGGATGAAAAGTCTGTTTATACAAATTATACTACTTTGTAATATTACTAGAGACATATTTGTTTTGTATATGTCACAAACAAACTGAATTATTCTATAGTAGTAACTGTCTGATGTAAGTAGAGGATGAAAAGTCTGTTTATACAAATTATACTACTTTGTAATATTACTACAGACATATTTGTTTTATATATGTAACAAACAAACCGAATTATTCTATAGTAGTAACTGTCTGATGTAAGTAGAGGATGAAAAGTCTGTTTATACAAATTATACTACTTTGTAATATTACTATAGACATATTTGTTTTGTATATGTTACAATCAAACAGAATTATTCTATAGTAGTTACTGTCTGATGTAAGTAGAGGATGAAAAGTCTGTTTATACAAATTATACTACTTTGTAATATTACTACAGACATATTTGTTTTATATATGTTACAAACAAATCGAATTATTCTATAGTAGTAACTGTCTGATGTAAGTAGAGGATGAAAAGTCTGTTTATACAAATTATACTACTTTGAAATATTACTACAGACATATTTGTTTTATATATGTAACAAACAAACCGAATTATTCTATAGTAGTAACTGTCTGATGTAAGTAGAGGATGAAAAGTCTGTTTATACAAATTATACTACTTTGTAATATTACTACAGACATATTTGTTTTGTATATGTAACAAACAAACTGAATTATTCTATTGTAGTAACTGTCTGATGTAAGTAGAGGATGAAAAGTCTGTTTATACAAATTATACTACTTTGTAATATTACTACAAATATTTTGTTTTGTATATGTTAGAAACAAACTGAATTATTCTATAACTGTCTGATGTAAGTAGAGGATGAAAAGTCTGTGTATACAAATTATACTACTTTGTAATATTACTACAGACATATTTGTTTTGTATATGTAACAAACAAACTGAATTATTCTAGAGTAGTTACTGTCTGATGTAAGTAGAGGATGAAAAGTCTGTTTATACAAATTATACTACTTTGTAATATTACTACAGACATATTTGTTTTGTATATGTTACAATCAAACTGAATTATTCTATAGTAGTAACTGTCTGATGTAAGTAGAGGATGAAAAGTCTGTTTATACAAATTATACTACTTTGTAATATTACTACAGACATATTTGTTTTGTATATGTAACAAACAAACTGAATTATTCTATAGTAGTAACTGTCTGATGTAAGTAGAGGATGAAAAGTCTGTTTATACAAATTATACTACTTTGTAATATTACTACAGACATATTTGTTTTGTATATGTTACAATCAAACTGAATTATTCTATAGTAGTAACTGTCTGATGTAAGTAGAGGATGAAAAGTCTGTTTATACAAATTATACTACTTTGTAATATTACTACAGACATATTTGTTTTGTATATGTTACAATCAAACTGAATTATTCTATAGTAGTAACTGTCTGATGTAAGTAGAGGATGAAAAGTCTGTTTATACAAATTATACTACTTTGTAATATTACTACAGACATATTTGTTTTGTATATGTAACAAATAAACTGAATTATTCTATAGTAGTAACATCATATGCTCTTCTGCATTAGTTTGGTAAACAACTTTGTCAAATTATTTAGCACCACAAAACAGTCACCTTATAGCAACATCAAGGTACAGCACAGTGACAATCATTTAGCCACTTTTTCATGGTTGTAGTACTGTTTGTTTGTTTGTTTTAGCATCTCCCACTATATTAGAGTATACCATAGCATAGCAGGATAACAATCACATAACCATTTTTTTTCATTGTCATAGTACTGTGTTTTTCTAGTGTCTACCATTAGGTTGCAGCAGTTGTGGTATAGTAACAATCATTTAGCCATTTATGGATTATTATAACACAATGTATTATTAGCACCCTTCATTATGTTACAGCATACCAGTCAACTATACCTAAATTATTGTACATAATACTAACTGTTCTCTCCTGTATTGTCTGCTCACCATTTTACTTCACCACATACCAGGTTGGCAATTTTACTTTGCATCCACATGAAGATGTTTATTCCAGTAATAACTGGGACAACACTTGAAAAACTGTATTAAGTACCATTCTAAAAAATCTCATAAAGGCCCTTGGTGTTTGTTTTGAAAACACATCTTAACAGATATTGTTTATACAGATGACTCTCTTAACACAACTATATCAGTGTGTTGAATCATAAAGAAGACAGTTTAGATCTATCATAGCTGCTATTTATTAGACTACAAGGTTTGTTTATATTCTAATATCTGTTTGTAACTTTACAATTAGTTGTTAAGTTATATTCAGAAAACACAAGGAATTCAGTTGTCACAACAACAGTTTATTAGATGATTCAAGTTCATTATCTACTATCTATATATTACCTTGAGACCAAACAGTTATGAGCTAGCTATTAAATCAAATGGAAAATTAGAAGAGAACTATAACACTGACCCGTGTTTAATGTCTTTCTTTTTTATTATTTGTGTTACGATCACAATTTAATTATAATATCAAACTTCCCTCAGAATCACACTCTTTCCCTATTCTATAACACAATAAATGGGCTAAACAAAAAGCAATTTAAAACTGAGAAATAAAGCAACACATGGGTCAAATAATTTTAATAATTTAGTGTCATAAGTGTTTTTGTCTCTCACAAAATTTTAAAACTATATAGCCAAACAATCAAAAACTGGTCAATACATTTTGTTAGAAATAAGTAGAAAGTGCACTTCTTGGCCTAATTTCCCTTTATGGCAGACATTAATATGGTAAGCTCTGCTGCTAGAACTATCCATTTTTAACAAAACTGTGGTAATGATGAGAATCTTTATATTTTATTAATGTTAACTGAAAGCCTGGTTCAGTCACTTCTCAGAATAATTGATATCAATGTTCTTGACATTGAACAGTCACATTTTACTAATTCATTAAACACACAAAAAACTGAATGGATACTTTCCATCAAGCCAGTAATTATAGGAAACCAAAATATGTAACAAAGGGAAGAATTAAGTACAATTATACTAATCACTGTTTGATGTTAACTGTCTGAGCTGTTTTAGGACAGTTTCTACCAACTTCTTCTTGTCTGCTTCTCTCACCCTTAAGGGAGTAAAGAACATTAATTCACACTAAAAGTATGGATAGGTCAAATTAATATTTTAAAAAATTAGTAAATTATATTATTAAAATTGTACAAATCCTTTTCATTCACAAGCCTGAACAAGACCTACCTAAAAAAAATAAGACCCTTTAAAAAATGTTGCATTATTTGAAACTTGTATTTTTATGCAATAATTTTATTTCTAAAACAACTTGAAAGGTAGTTATACACTTTTCATAAATAAATAAACATTGGTTCAAAAGCATGCATTATAAAATATAAAGTGTAAACACACCATTGTAAAGTAAAAAAAAAAAAACAAACTTTTTATCTTTATAACACAAATTCATCAATCAATCAACTCTTTTACAAGTCTGCACACACACAAATTTGCCCTAAACAATGTTTTAAGTAACACTGCATATCAAATCATTTACTACTAGAGAAAACTCAAGTGATTCTTGGTAATTAAATAGTTTTGGTTTCAGATATGTAATCAGAATTTGTCTATCACCTCCAGATTTTAAGATACTGTAGTGTCTCACTACTTTATCAACAATGTGTAATACCATACAATCAGCTCAGTTCAATAGGTTTATACTGTGAAATTAAGTTTACATAGAAAGTTTAATGGACAAAAGGAATAAATTTTGATAACTTCAAACAGTAACTGTATTGTATTGGTGTAAAACTCCATATATATTGTTTATATGTGCTACTTGTTCTTGATAAAATTATAATGACTTGCACCAATTTTGCTTCATTCCCATGTTCACCTTTTCTGCCCAGGAACATTTGAGGAGTCCCTCAACTGAGCTTAAAATGGGCAGAGTGATACACCTCTCTCTCAACTGCTTTTCACTCACTCACTCAGTTGGTTACTTTGTCTGGCTCTGCCCACACTCAAAACAAAGTCCATCTTCCTCACATCATACCTGTGATATAATCACTTTCACTTCAAGTAAAGTCCAAAAAACCACCTAAACAGTTTATGCTACATTTGTGTTGTACAGTTTCCAAATCTGGCTTCACACAGTGGCTAAATAAAAGAAGAGCAATTGTGTCATTGACAATTTCAATGATACAGTGTGAGCCCAAAGATCATCTAACTTACTGTTATTTTTGCATTAATATTTCTGGATATTCAGACAAAACTAAACAATACACTAAATATCCAGAGATTGTGATGAAACCAGTACCTCATGGGGATGATTTTCTTGTGTCACATCCAGCAGCAAAGTGGGAAATAGAAGTTATACTGCAAAAAAGACAATGAATCATCTTTATTTCCTTCATTTAGTAATTTTACCCCTGTGGCATCTCAACATAAACTGCCTCATCTGATCACACAAGATGAGCTAAATGATCAGATTTGTGACTTGTTTTATACTGAAACAGCATGGGGAACTTTCATTTACGGCAATGGAATTTATCATAAAAGTCTTGCTTCTCACTACAGCATGCAAGATACTTTGTGTTTCTGTACAAATGTTGATGCACTAATTGAAGAATCAAGTACTGAATATACTCTCAAGAAAGAAAACATTTTACCAATTCATCTAAAGTTAGTGTGAAAACTGTGCTTTTACATAATGGGAACACTAAGCCATTGGTTCCTGTTATTAATGCTGTGAACATAGTAGAACATGCAGCTTATACCTGAAGCAATCAAATATTCACTACTGCTAAGTCTATAAAGTAAGTATACCAAACACTGTAGCTTTTTGTCTGTCTGGGATAGCCGATATCATAAAATTCATTTAAAAAAAAAGGAAAGACCAGTGAGAGAATTACATTCCAGGAAAACAGAAAGTTGAGTTCCAACTTTCACTGAATCATCAAGATATGTTTCTTCCCTCACTCCATCTGTCTTATAAGTTTCAAAAAGTTAGTGAAGTAAAAACTAAAAGGTCGTATTTTTGTTGGGCCACAAATTTGGGAAGCGCTGATGAATGGTGATTTTGAAACATTACTCAGTCAGAAAGAACTTAGGGCGAGGAAATCACTCAAACTGGTTGTTAAAATTTTCTTAGGAATTTACAGAGATGAAAACTATGTTGTGACGATTAATGATATAAATTTTCTTAGGAATTTACAGAGATGAAAACTATGTTGTGACGATTAATGATATCCCTGAGAACAAGAGGAGAACTGGGTCCAAGATGTCACTAAAGTTACACTTCTCACACTTTTAATTAAGTTTCTTATCAAATGATCTTGGTGCAGTGAGCAATAATCTTGGTGAGCACTTCCCTTAAGTTATGTCTATAATAGAATAGTAACATCAAGAAAGACAGTGGAATCCTGTGATGACGGAAGATTACTGTTGATTCTTGTAGCATGAAACTAACAACATACATAAAAGATGCAACAAGTCAGTCAGGTATTTTGTAAAAAGAATTGAAAAAATAATAACATGATGATAGTTTTAAACATAGCTTAAGTGTATTTTCAGTTTTTGAACATTCTTAAATGCAATTTTCAATAAATAAATAAAGTTATCAGAGAGTTATTATCACAATATATAAGAATATTTAGAATAAACCTAACATCGCTCAAAAACTAGAGGTGATCAGTAATATTCAACAATTTTTAGAATCAGGATCAACAAATTACTCATGAACAGTTGTATTTTTATTGTAGTAGAGAAGCTTCTTTTGTGTACAGTGTAACTTCTAAACATATAATTACTGTGCAAAATTACTCAAACACTTATATGATTTACATATTTCTAAAAAATTACTTTGATTCAATGACTTAAGGATATTTCAACACATAAATAAAAAACATGAATTTTATCTCATAAGTACAACTCAAAGCTGATAGTTAAAACCATATATAGCTTCTATTATAAAGATGCTTACACATAGAACAGCCTTAAATGTAAAATTTTCAAAACTACTTACAGATCAACCTATACAAAATATATACTTCATGATATTCCTACAAGTGTCTATATTCTTAGTTATGCCAACTAACAAGACATGCTTTAACAGATATGAGGTGTTCTTTCATTATAAAAAGCCCAGACACCTAGTTATCATAAAAAAAAAGGTTAAGGAAAACTATCGTATTTATATGTAAGAAAGTATCAATTAATTGTGCAAATTTGTGGTAAGCACTGTTAAATATATGAATAAACAAACATTCTGAATTTAAGTGGTTTTCTACTAAATGAAACTAATTATGGCTAAATTAACTAACACATTCATGATTATTAACTTCAAAATGTAAAATAGAATTTTAGTTATAAACATTATACCATAAATTTAAGATTTTATTTCTATCTACCTTAGAAAAATAATATATTGATAATATTTATCTACTTTGTATTCAATGTTTTATTACTCTCACATTACACGTGGAGATGAAAATCTAAGAATGTTTATTTAATTTGAAGCATTGGAACCTATCATCTTGTGAATATGTGCAAATTGTATGCATGTATGATTAACTGACTACACAACAGACATTCAACTATTATTAAACTCTAGACAGTTAAAATTGATTCATTAATAATTATGGTATTAATACAGAGAATTCTCAGGTTATGTTTAATATGTAACTATGATAAAAAACATCTACAGAGAGAAACTTTTTGGTAATAAAATCTACAACTGTTTCCAACTTCTGATCAAAACAAAATACCTATATAGTTCAAATAAAAATTAAATGAGTAATGAATATTATGTACATCTAACATACCACCATACTTATGATGATTAGAAGGTATTGATCCATCTGTCATGGTACCTCTATGCAAGCAAATTTTGTGCTATAATCCCAAACACAAGATTTAGCTAGCTTAGGAGGTTTAGTTTTGTTCTAAACACATACATTAAGATAACAATGCAAAATAATCCTAATAAACAAATATATATATATATAAACAATTTAACCAATACTAAAAATAAACTAACATTAAAGAAAGAACAAATAAAACATTACTTTATTCACAGTCTACAACTATTTATCATCTTACCTTCATTCTTTCTAAATTTGTATTTACACCTGTTAAAGGCTAGTTGAGAAACTATTAAGACTTAACTTTTAATTTAAAAAATGAAACATGACATCTTGCAGGACATGTGGAGTAAGACATCAATAGTATCAGGTATCTTAAGGACAACATAAGACATCAATAGTATCAGGTATCTTAAGGACAACATATAACTAGGTAACTAAACATACAACTTTCATCAATAGTATCAGGTATCTTAAGGACAACATATGACTAGGTAACTAAACATACAACTTTCATCAATAGTATCAGGTATCTTAAGGGCAACATATGACTAGGTAACTAAACATACAACTTTCATCAATAGTATCAGGTATCTTAAGGACAACATATGACTAGGTAACCAAACATACAACTTTCATCAATAGTATCAGGTATCTTAAGGGCAACATATGACTAGGTAACTAAACATACAACTTTCATCAATAGTATCAGGTATCTTAAGGACAACATATGACTAGGTAACTAAACATACAACTTTTAAGGTGGGTATATGTTTTCATTTTCCTTTTTTAAAAATCAAAACATGCATAATAATTATTGGAAAGACTTTAACAATTTATAATAAAACAGTATAATAGTGACATTTAAAATTAACTTTGATTACTTATATGTTCCATTTACTTTTCAAGCAGAACTACAGCAACTTGTGGGTTTACCCTTAAGTTCTAACTATTTTCTTGTCCATAGTCATGAAAGTAGGTTGCCCAGTCCCATGTCAAGAAAAGATCTAGAAGTTATAAGAAAATATAACTAGAAAAATTCCAGTGCACCAAAATAAAGTAAACTGTTATACCTAAATTAACTAACAAAAATTACAAGAAGAAGGAATTGTACACTATAAGTCAGAAAGTAATAATAAGAAATCAGTTTTAGTGAAAGGAGACTGATGGACTCTGTGACAAAACTAAAATAATTGGAAGATGTGATATCGAAAAATATATGTAACTACTTTACTTCGTAGAGTTTCCACAGTTAATATATCTTTAATTATGTTTATTTGTTTGTTTTTGAATTTCATGCACGAGGGCTATCTGCACTAGCCATCCCTAATTTAACAGTGTAAAACTAGACGGAAGTCAGCTAGCTATCCCTAATTTAACAGTGTAAGACTAGACGGAAGTCAGCTAGCTATCCCTAATTTAACAGTGTAAGACTGGAGGGAAGTCAGCTAGCTATCCCTAATTTAACAGTGTAAGACTAGACGGAAGTCAGCTAGCTATCCCTAATTTAACAGTGTAAGACTAGAGGGAATTATGTACTTTACATTCACACTTAGACACAACTAGCTATCATCTGATCTTAACATTAGTAACAGAAGGTGTATTTAATGGCCTAAATACAAGCATTGGGTGTAAAACATTATTGTAACAAAGGCTTAGTTGAAACACTACTCCATTGAAACCCTTGGTAACTTTTATCTTTCTTTTGTCTATACCTCAATGTTAATAAACAACTGAAAAAAATATAAATAAAATGCTATTTAACTTATCGTGGTGCAATAAGTGAGCCTAGGGTATTATTTGTTTTATAATTAAGCTTAAAAATGTACTGTGCAATAACTTACTCTAAGCTCAATAAAGACAAAATATCAATTATAAATCAAAATAATTTCTGAATTAAATTGTTTTGTTCTATCACCAAAGTTAACAAGAATAAAAAACAAACCAAAATGTATATTAAACATTCACAACATAAATACCATAGTTGACCTAACAATATCAATTGGTAGTTTTGTTACAAAACAATGATATAAATTGTTGACCATTACAATTAAAACAAAGAAGCATGACACAAACTGTTTATTATATATATTAACACCAGAGGGACATTTAGAGTGTTCCTTCTACCACACACATTATACTCTTTAACACTGTAAATACCTGACAGCCATAAAGCTTCTTATTTCCAAAGAATGCAACATGTAGATCTTCAATGTTTCCAGTTTACTAAAATGTTTAGTTAAAATAAAGTTATTTCAATTTTTAAGTCTATCTCATGCTACGTTTATCATTTTTATAAAGTACTTCATAACTTGTTCTTAATGTTTCATGAAAAATTCAAAATCTTCCTATTAACAGTAAGCAGAGCCAATCTTTATACATATACTCAAAAGGTGATTTACCAAACTGTAACTTTTATCTCTGTATTTCTATAGACTGGTGGAACTTTTAGGCAAATAGGTCTATTCAGATACCAATAACTATTTTGAATCTATTCAATGTCACACAGCGTGGCTTTCAAATGCATAACTAAACTTTTGGAAAAGAAATATCAATAACTAACATACTGAGCAAGAGCAAGAATTTAAACTGAACAAAATACACTATTCATTTCAAGCAGGCCAAACTAACCTACCAATCCTTTGACTATTTATGTGCATGTAAAACTGAATGAGTGCTCAAATCTTTATCAGTACAACATATAACCCAATAAAGGTGACATAAAATATTTTAACTAGATTGACTGTTCTTTTTTTAGGATAATATAGAGCAATGATTAGTAGGGCACATTACAAGTACAAATGTTGATGTCATTTATGTCAATAATAACAGAAGACATTCCTGTCATGTTTAGATGTACATAAAAAAATGTGTGCTTTACATGAAAGATGGCAGTGACAGCAGTTAAAAAAATGTTAAAACAGTTTTCACAGAATAGAAAAATAAAAAGGAATGGGTATTACAGAAAATGATAATGTAAAGAAATATATAGGAAACAATACTAATATATGGGAAATAGAAAAATGAATTAAAATATAGGCGATATTAATATATAGGAAACAATACTAATATATGGGAAATAGAAAAATGAATTAAAATATAGGTGATATTAATATATAGGAAACAATACTAATATATGGGAAATAGAAAAATGAATTAAAATATAGGTGATATTAATATATAGGAAACAGAAAAATGAATTAAAATATAGGTTATTAATAAAAAAAAATTACAAAGTTGTTTTGAAATTTTTTTAAGAGATGCACAAAGGTCATTAATTCTAGGACTAAGAATGATGTCATACTGTTATAGAATTTAACAATGCTATCCAATAAACATCCTTAATTTCTTTCTAAAAGTGGAAAAGATTCACAAATAACAATGAACAGTTATGTTGAAACTTGAGAAAAGTAAGTAACCTTAAATAATATCAAACCTAATGAAGGGCAGTTGCTTGAAACACTAGTTAAATAATGTAACTGTTTTTGTCCTTTTTTAACT
Organism: Tachypleus tridentatus; assembly: GCF_004210375.1. Classification (NCBI taxonomy): domain Eukaryota; kingdom Metazoa; phylum Arthropoda; class Merostomata; order Xiphosura; family Limulidae; genus Tachypleus; species Tachypleus tridentatus. The sequence goes on along the minus strand of NW_027467782.1, from coordinate 23,903,010 downwards.
TTAGGTGTTTATAAAAACAATATTTCTTTTGTGAAGTAAGAGAGGATTCCATATACCAGCACAGTGCTTCCTTGTACCTAGACAAGCATGAGACCTGTGCAAGTAAAACTTTATACAACCTTCCCTAACAATGGCTAGTGACCAATAAAAGCCAGCCTATTAACCTGAGACACACATCCTCTAATACAAAGAAAAAGCAATATGCAACAAAATTCACATAATACAAACTTGAAACTCCCTTAAGTTAAAAAAAGAGAAAACAGACCTCCATGATGGTCACTGAATATTAAAACTACTGTATATATATATAAACCAGTCTCTGTACCAAAAAGACTAATAATTGATTTTCAGCCACGACCACTAAATAAATAGTTGAGATTTCCAAGAATATGGAAGCAGATTATTAGTCAAAACACAGGATAAAAGTAATGAATAACTGGTATCTAGTAGTTAATAAAAGTTCTCAATTAACAATCAGACTGAAGTGACCATACAGGTTACTAACCATGACAGTTCATGAGCATCAGAACTATGGGATGAACTAGACAAATACAAAAACTTGTTCACCATTTACCATTCAGATAACTAGACTAGACTGATGTTTCAGGCAAGACTAAGAAAAGAGGATTCTAAAGTATTCTAGAGATGTTTCTCAAGCAAATTAGAATGACCAAATACAAAGTTCACCAAAATAATTATAACAGAAGTAAACAATCTGACTAACAATTACTTTGAAATTCTTTTAAAGCCTGTAGAAAGGTCCAGTGATTTAGTCAACAGAAAAATATAAAAAAAAGAGAATAAAAGCAAATAACTTCATGAAGAAATCACAATTCCAAGAATTACGTGACAAAACAAGTCACTCTCACATACAGCTGTGATAAGACATGTAACTGGATTACTCGAAGTTCAAGAGAGCAAAGTCAACAAAAAATGTATCAATTACAAACATATATGTGACATTTATAATCACAAGTACAAATGCCATAAATACATTGACGGATGTCACTGACAATGAATGTAAATCTCGTGTATATATTTGGTTCCCAGATACACAAAAAGTGTTCTTGACTGAAGCCAACAGGCAAAAAATTCCACATTAAAATGCACACAGAAGCATTTAAATGACATAGTCTTAAGTACTCACATCAGAAACTCAATGATGAGTAGTGTTGATAAACAAAATAACACTGAAAGTCATATCTGTTTATCTGATCAGAACAGCAGCATTTTAAAATTAATTTATATGCAAATTACTGAATTATGTGCAAAATTTAATTAAACATCTTTACAATCCATGCATGTGAATGAAATTAACATTATAGTATATAATTTAATGTTTATGTTATCCAAGTTCTAATTCTTTGTTACAACAGAAACATTTAAAATAAATAGTTTGCTTGTCACATGATCCAAGTTATATAAAAAAAATCTACAATTTAACAGAAACTGACTGTAAACACATAAGCTCGCAATGCATACAACTGTGTAGATGCCAATGTATTTTCACATGTCCTTTTGAGACATACGATATATGCAGTCTTAGAACTTAATCCATTGCAAAAGAGAAATAGATTTTACAGCCTTTAATGGGTGTTATGCCAATCTTCTATACTTTGGAAACAAATTTATGATGTACAAGTAATTAGTTAATACAAATGTACAAAGCTGTTATAAAGAGCTCAGTGTACACTCACTCCACCAACAGTTATTATGAAATTGGTGTACAGTTTTTGTACCGAAGTCAAAGTAACAGCCTGCAGTACTATTATCTACAGCACTTACAGTGGTTTGTTACCTCAAAATGCTATAGTTAGAGACAGTTGAACTGTAATTAAATCTAATTTTTATATTTTAGTTGACCGTGTATAATTTATGTTTTAAAAATCCTATTTGAGTGATTTAATGGTTTTTATAAGCTTAACTTGTTACATGGATTGTGAAAGCTTTATAAACAAGATGGTATCTATAACAGCCATCCTGTTTTGGCAACACATCTATGTGGGGGAATTTCTCAAAATAACTTCTTCATAAAAGGCCTATTGGTATCAGTTAACATATCAGAATAAATAGACAAAGAATTTTAAAGGAGAGTTAAAAATAAACTATAAATGAAAAGATAAAGACGTTAAATTACAAATATGTGAAAAAGATGACTATACTAGTAAATTTCTATAAAAATGTAAAAGGTATGTACACATTTTTGTTAATTTTAAAATCATTTCCCTGCACTCTCTGTTGATGATGACAAATAGAGTTAGTAATACGGTGCATAAAAGAGAAAATAAAGTACAAATATTTACCTTAAAAAACAGCAACTGATGTTCATTTGTGAGGTTCTAGAGGTTATGCAAATGAAATGTAAAAACGGTAAGGTAAAAAGTATTATTACTTTGCATGTGAACTACTCAGAGTCCAAGTGTAAATAACTACATTAAATAATGAATTTTTATTAGAAAAATCCAAAAAATATTTACAAAATAAAACTTTTGTTGAAACTACTTACTTTAATGAAAGTTTGTTATCAAGTTTTAAGGAAATAATTTCATTAACTAGTTTCATTTTTGAAAGGCATTTCACGAGAGTTGCATACTTTTCTTCCTGTGAGCATATATCATTCTTCAAGGTTTAATGTCTTCCATAATGTAACTGTTAATTACATATCTATATACATAATGTATGCCTATGTTACATACATATACAATATTAATGACTATTCTACAGCAACCACATAAAATGTATTTAGTCCAAAAGCAATGTTTACATTACTTGTAATATCTTTTAATATGAACTTAAATAGTAGAGTTTTGTAAAGGTTTACTAACCTGCCTAAGATCAGCAAAGCACATCTGAGTGCACCTTCTTCAAACCCTCTAACAGGTTCTGAATTAGCAAACACTATTGAAGACAAAAAAGAACTCAGTTTAGTTTATATCCATTAGTGAATAATTACTATCTGCATATGTTTTGAAGGCCTTAACACAAAATATTTGGATTGCCAACACAATTCAGTTTCATTGAAGCATAAAATGCTGTTTTGGTTTTGTCTTTGATCTGCTTAAACATGGTCTAGAAAGCCAACATCCAAATGCAGTGGAGATTGTGTGAAAAGTTTATCAAAATGTGTGGAATAAGATTGACCTCATTTTGTAGAAACTTACTGCAATGAAAGAAGTATTTTCAGGCAATAATGCATTATTATGGCCATCAAAATTGAACATGATTTATAATGAAATAGTTCCAAGGGAAGCAGGAAACTTGAAAGTTGTTCTTAAAAGATAAATGAACCCTTAAACAAATAATACTGTGTAAGACTATTAAGTATTCTGATTATTTACACAACTGAAAAATAAATAAGAACAAAACTACAATAAGAATTTCATTAATTAATCAACAACAAAAATAAATCTCTTCACAGAAAACTAAATTTCATTAACAAAAATACAATTCCTAATTGACCTAAAACTTTAAAAAGTTAATTATTCTTGGGTATCTTTGAAATTAGATTTTGATAAAAATGGTTTTATGTTTCAGATGTGGTTTAAATAAACAGTTTCAATTTTAAGGTAATAACATTAAAGTGTGATGGTCCATAAGATACAAATTTTCCAAACTCTTCAAATTTCTTGATTTGCATATACTGTGTTAACCTTATTTCCCCAGATGTTAAAAGCTTTAAAAAATAACAACAAAAGCACATTCAATTTTGTCCATAAATCATCCATAAAAAGATCATAGCATAATGTGTTTGCTAAATGACCAATTTCCATCTTCAGTCATTGTCTAATTCAACAGAAATGCCTTTGTTGCAATATATGGAAAATAGTCAAGTAAGGAAACTGTTATTGTATTAAAGTCTATCTTTATACTGTGCTGTTTGTGTCCCAGGAACCACAGAACTTACATTACACACATTGTACCTCACTACTATAACAACTGAATAACACAAGCACAACCAGGTTAATATATGTGATTCATCCTCACTGTCAAGCTGAATTCAGAGAAAGTACACCTTACTTAAAGAGATGGGACTAAATATTTGTCCACAGAAAACCATCCTTTCCTTTTCACTACTGTCTTACATTATACACTATATCTTATTAGTATGATAAAGCTGACTTAAAACTGTAAAATGTTCAAAGTTGCATCGCCTACTTCAATCTTTTTTATCTACCTTTGTACTAAACTCACTGACTCTTTTAATCTTTTGGGATCTTCTAGAAATTTTTCCCTCTGTCCAGGATGTTTTTTTGGCCTCCAAATTAACAAGTTAGGGCTGAGAGATGCCTTGGGTCTCTTTTACAACTGGATGACATATCCATATCGAGGCTTACAATATAAAATTGGATATAAGGCGCCTTGTTAATTTGGAGGCCAAGAAAACATACTAGAGAGAGGGAAAAATTTCTAGATGATCCCAATTTTCATGAAAATATAGGTGATTTTCAACAAAATAAGATGTTAAGCAGGGTAACAGTGAAAGTTATGTTTCCTATACTGAAAATGTATTTCATATAACTAGTCTCATTTAGTGCTGCCCTCTATGTGGAAAAAAAAAAGAAAGTAAAACATGCCACAAGCCTTTTTCCTCCCTTCCTTTGGAAATGACTCATTTTAATGTCTCTCATGCAAATTACCATGGATAATCCTCCACAAAGGAAAGTGCTATACACTCATTATACGTGCGACTTCCTCTATTCAGTTCTATCAAATTACTGTTTTGAGTTTTAGTGGAGAATTGAATCACTCATTTTGAGTGGAGAGGAAGTACATTTTATGTATAGAAAAACTAACTTCTAATATGGTACATTAGCTGTGCTTATATAATCAGATAGAATCACACACTGAATTGGTGCAAGGGAAGAAAAGAAGCACCCTCTGAAAGAGTACAAGGACACACCTTGAGTCTAAAGAATTAGATATGTAGATATGATGTGGGAGACTACACTACTTCTAAACCAGCCATACTCTTCACCAATCTGGGAAATGTGTTGTATATTCTGGTAGACAAAAACTGAGAAGTAAATCTAATTAGTATTGGGGAAAATGGAAGTGTCCCGAGACACAAAGTGGCTAGGGCATGATGGACTGTACTTGACAACTACATCCAAAATCTGTGCTGCTGGAAACTGACACAGATAGAGGGTAGGTGTAGAATGAGGATCATACCATCTTCACCTAAAATTAATGAGACCAGAAGGGATATCAAACCCCTGACTCCTGAAGAGAGCGTATGTTAAGAATTCAAAATGGTATATCAACTTAGAAAACCTGATGACCTGGATTGAAAAAACGTGTATGAGAGAGAAAATGACCAGAACCAACCTAAGACAAATAACATCTTCAGAATAAGCTACACAAAAGACAGTTGATGGGAAAGAACCATAACAATCCCAAGTTCTTCCACCAAGCTGTATCAAGACGATTGTAGGACGTAGGCACCTACTGTTTGTAGGCCCTACCAGCCATATAAGTTAAACCAAAAATTAACTTTTAAGGAAAATTTTCATGGACCTATAGTTTTCATAGGCCCTAGGCACTGTGCCTAATAAATAATTCAGCCTTGCTTCCACAATACAGATAAAGTATAATTGAAGGAGGAAGTCAAACATATTCACTACAATGTGCAAAAACTTATGTTTTTTGCTTTTACTCTATATTATAAAACAAAAAAAGGAGACTGAGAAACTGATTGAAAGACTATGACATATAGCTAGTCTTCAGTTTTAATGACAACAACAAACAGCTGGAATAGAAACTGTGATAGAGATGATTTCCAGATTCAATGTTCTGTTGGACAGAAGGTCTTGAACTACCTCCAACAGAAGCTGGCTGTTAATGGGATCCTGAGGAAGGAAAGAAATGGATATCTGTGATAAAAAGAGGAAGGTAAAGGAAGCATAGGACATGTCCAAATAATCCACCAATCTGTGGTGAAACACAGCCAAGGGGAAGAAAGTCACACAACTGAGCTCCCATCCAGTTATCAACTGGTACTGTTGATATTATGATGATCTACACTGAAAAAAACACCTGGAAAGAGGAACAGGTAAAAGCTGGGGAGCACTAGGATGGGAAACAGGAACAGGGGCTTGTCTTGATTCCAACTGTGGCAAATGTGCTACCAAAAATGAAAGGGTAGAGTGTTGATGCAGGTGTTCCCAGCATGCAATTCCAAAGAGTCTGGAATACGTTTGAAAATATACTAAGAAACAGAGCTACACATGATTTCCTAAGTGGGCAGCAAATAAATCTGACAGAAGGCTGCATTTTGACCCAGTATGTTTCAACAACAGAAAAATTATGTATGCAAGGTGAGAGTAGAGAATGAAAAATGAGTTATCTTAGAAGTAACAAAGGAGAGGCTGTTCCTCAAATACCTCAGGACTTTCGTACAGAGTACCTGAAAGTAAATGTATGGTAGATAAATACCACAAAAGTAAGGATAATACAGAGGCATGGGTTAAAAGCACTGGAAGTCAGGGGGGTACTCCCAAGTTGGCAAAATAGATTCCAACACCTGTGAGTCTTACAACGGATAGGCTACTTGTTGGTTCGTCAAACAAACTGTCCACAGCACATAGGAAGCAAGACATGCTGGAACTCTCAACCAATTATGAAGTAAAATGCTTTGTATGAACCCTAATATCCAAAGAAAGTGGGAAAACTAAATATGGTAAAGAAGAACTGAGAGCTATCATACAACAAAAAAGGATGAGGATTGTAGGAAATCATAAAAAGGGATAAAACATCACATACCTGAGAAATCATACCTGAATACGCAATATTAGACCGAGCTGACTCTGCAGGAGGTGTACAGGGAAACATGAGAAAATCCTGTGGTTCGAAAAGGCTATAAAAATCTTTCTCGGAATGAACAGGTTCAGATTGTTCATGAGGTGAATAACTTCAAGAGAAAGTGACTGACTCACAGAACGACCAGTCTCTCATTGAATAATTGCAGATAATTCCATTAACAGGGTTGCTTGTACCTCCAGCCACAGTTTCAAAACCGGCACTCTGTGCTACATCAACCTCATGTGCTTCGTAAGCACTCACGAATTTTTGAAAAACAAACATGTACATTATTATATCAACTATACTTTGTCCTATCCATTGCCGACGACCAAGCACAATATTTATATAAGCAGCTTGTCACAGCAACGAATCTTACGGTGAAGACGTTTTCTAAACTGATAGAGTGTGATCACAACTAGTTATACTTGTGAGAAGACATTGATATTAGGCCTGTGATGTAATTAACTCCACGATTTTTTATATTCAGCCCCCTAGGTATCTTCATGGGAGAAAATAAATAAATTTCTTTTTCTTGTAATTCTGTTCCAATCAGTATGTAAACAGTTTGTTTATGATGCTTTTATTTTTTAATATTTTAACTCAAATTGGGGAAACTTAAGGGAAGAATAGAAACTTTTTAAATTCCGTATATGTAATTTACCTGCCAGGCGAGTTGTTTGAACTATTTTCACAACAATAATTGTGATTATTTAGCAAGTATTATTGTGAAACAACAATGTCTTATTTTGTAATAAAATAACGTAAACATTAGATGTTTTTTCACACATATTTCAATTTGTATATTTTAAATTCAAATCAAAGCTTTTTAAAAATGGAACTGTGGTTTCTGTAGCCTCATCATAAATTTCACACCTTTTAGTTTCTGTACTTTGTCAGCTTTTAGCGTTTAATCCGTAACTCCGTAACTTTTATCAGCTTTTAGTATTTATTCCGGAACTCCGTAACTTTTGTGATATATTGTTGTGGTGTTTCTTCGTTGCCTCTAAGCATGATGTGAAACAACAATATCTTATTTTGTGATAAAAATAACGTAAACACTGGACGTTTTTTTCACACGTTTTTGAATTTATTTATTTTAAATTCAACTCAAAGCTGTGTAAAAATGGAGTTGTGGTTTCTGTAGCATCATCATAAATTTCACACGTTTTAGTTTCTGTACTTTGTCAGCTTTTAGCGTTTAATCCGGAACTCCGTAACTTTTATGATATATTGTTTGTAGTTCTTACGTAAATATTGTAAGCAACAATATTTATAATATTAACAATGAAACAGTATCTTAGCAACACAGATAATTAGGAGACATTTTGGAAAACGTTCAAGTTACTACTGCGAGCAAACTTTAAGATATAGAGATGGTGAAGTTCTTTTTTAAAACATTGCTTTTTATAGCATTATATGCTGTAATAATAGCAATGCCTGGACACATAAAGGTTAAACCTCAAAGTATTATACTTGGCGCCCCACAGGTGATTCCGTGTGTCCCTGACAGCTATGGGATCAAAACTTATACCATTGATGTTTTCCAGTATTATTGGTTTGGCCCCTACGGTGGAATAGCAACAGACGATGATAAAATTCGAGTAAACAAAGCCACGGGTGATTTAATGATTTATAAATTTGATTTTTCTGATACCGGTGTGTATAAGTGTGTTATTGAATACTCAAAAAACTGGGAGATAAAAGCACACAAACCAATTTTCATCACTCATTTCTTGGAAGGTAAATGCTTATAAGAATCGATTTTGGTAGTGTTTAGAAGTTAAAAAAAAACTTTAAATTATGAATCGGATTCCATCCATTTTTTACTACAATTTACGTAAAGTGTTATATGTTCGATTTATATTTAATGATTGTACATAAATTTTCCAAAATCCATGAAATCACCTTTCCAACTACCAACATACAGCTCACCGCCATTGTTTCCGCGTCAAGCCTGAGGTGTTAAAATGTTGAAAATCAAACTTGTCTGCAGATATAAATTTATCATTACGAAATAATTTTTTATTTATTATTATCATATTGTTTGTTTGTTTTGGAATTTCGCACAAAGCTACTCGAGGGCTATCTGTGCTAGCCGTCCCTAATTTAGCAGTGTAAGACTAGAGGGAAGGCAGCTAGTCATCACCACCCACCGCCAACTCTTGGGCTACTCTTTTACCAACGAATAGTGGGATTGACCGTAACATTATAACGCTCCCACGGCTGGGACGGCGAGCATGTTTTAGCGCGACGCGGGCTTACGAGTCGCACGCCTTACGCGCTTGGCCATGCCGGGCCTATTTTATCATATGCAATAACTAAATACATACATAGATATGAATAAATTTAATCAATAGCATAACACAATTAATGAAATTAGACATTCCGTGAAGTCAGAAAACGAGATAACCTTATGTTAGAAATTAGAAAGGTTTTGTTGTTTTCTTTACAAGTCATAATATAGAACAAATAATTTTAAAAAATCAAAAGTGTTGAATGATTTCTTTAATCGTCTGTGAAAATATTGAAATTACAAAATGCTACAGTGTTATAGCAGAAAAATGTTTCTTTTGTTACAAACACACAGTAAGTTCTGGTATTCAGAGACATTGTTTAGCCACTTTTCACATCCAAGCGATGAAACAATACATTCTTATCATTTGAAATAAGAAAGTTTGAAGAGCTTATTTGATTAACTGTATCTGTTACTGAGCATATCTTTAATTCTGATCTGGGTGTAAGACTAGAGGGAAAGCAGCTAGTCATCACCACTCACCGCCAACTCTTGGGCTACTCTTTTACCAAGGAATAGTGGGATTGACCGTCACGTTATAATGCCCCCCACGGCTGAAAGGGCGAACATGTTTGGTGTGATGGGGATTCGAACCTGCGACCCTCAGATTACACGTCGAATGCCTTAACACATCTGGCCATGCCGGGCCTTTAATTACCAAAATCTGCGTTTTTCATATAGGAAAGCTACAAAGGGATATCCGCTGTACCAACCGAGGGGAAATCGAACCCTTAACTTTAGCATTGTAAATCCTTATTTATTATTAATTATGAAAATACATTGATTTGAAACCTCCTGTGACTTACGATACAATAGATAAAGAACAAGATAAGCCATCAACTATATTTGTTAGATTTTGTTTAAACCTTACAGGATTTCCAGTGTATGAGCTTTCACGAAGAAAAGTAGTTAATAATTTGTTATGAGCCTAAAGTGTCATATCAGGTCAAAAATTCCCCAAGTGGCCCAGCAAAATGTCTGCGTGCTTCCAATGTTAGAAACCGGGTTTCGATATCCGTGATGGGCAGAGCATAGATAGCCCATGATGTAGTGTTGTGCTAAATTACAAATAACCAGTGCAAAAATATTATTTCTTATGTCAACAATACTACGAACCATCTTATACTTTATTTTAGCATGCGTACAACCTAGTGAAAACTACCAATGTCCTGAAGGACTCACACTGAGACATAACCTGTGTTGTAAGTTGTGCTTTCCTTCAAAGCGTTTACATGTGTGATCAGTATTTGTGAATTTTAATTTTTAAATAAATCGAAAAAAGGAAAAACTGTTTCGAACAAACTAAGCAGTAAATTAGTTATTATATACTTCATCCATTATTTTATTTTTAATTGTCAAAGTTAACATTGTAAACATTTCAAGCTTTTTTCTTAGATCCAAGTCAACCAGGAACGGAGGAAGAAACATACGTTCCTTCTCCAAGGAAAAGTAAGTTATGCTACATATAAGATTACGTAAAACGTACCTTTAACGTGAGATAATATGTGTGGAAAGGTTGGTGACAAAATGTCGTGATGGAAAAATATTACTGTGACGATGTTTGTGTTGACGCGTGTTGTTCTTTCTTCCCATTAAATTTCTTCAATCCCTTATTCATGAAGGTAAAAAATGTAGTAATGTGTGAAGACCCGATCTCTTATAATATTCCAGTGCATTGTGGACATTATTTTCTATTCTAAATAATAAATATCTTACCATTTCACCACTCATAGTAACTTAGGTAAAACATGATTCACCAAACCACGTCTATCATTCCCACTAATTCACTGTTCACAGTTTGAGCTTTTCTGTTGTCTGAAGTAAGTTTTTTGGACCAGTAATTGTATGCCATAAGTATTTTCCTCCTCCTAGTATTGTTGTATTATTTAAACCTTGACTATTTTATAAAAACTGGTTGACTAGAGCAGAGTTTTACATTAGTTTACAACAAAAAGACCGTCCATGTACTTTCCCTTTGAATTGTTACCGATAGTTTTCCAATATATTCTCTTTCGTTTGTAGTTCATTTAAACACTAATTACAGATTTCTTTGAATAGTGAAACATATAAACAGTATTCAGTTTACAAATTACTAGTAAGTCAGTGTCGACAATCATACATCCTTGGAAGTCTGAGAACTTGTTACTTTTGCCTTTTGTCTTGTTACAAATATATATATCTGCTGTAATGGTGATCAGTCACGTGATGCATCAAATGATCATCCTGATTTGATATGAAAACACAGTCAGTGTATTTGGTTGTCATAAGATATGATAAGTAAATACCTTTACTTGGATTATCAAGGAAGAAAGTAAATCTAAAGTGATACTTCACACTTCTTTACCTGTACTGTTTTATCCATGTGCATTAAACTTATACGTGTTTGAATAAAGAGTGGAACTTCTTCGATTCCAGTAACTCAGAACGCTGTGGTTATCTTGTTATTTTCACTGTAAGTATACCAAATGAAACGTAGCCTCCTCCAATACTATCATATAACAAAAACAAATTGCACTTGACTAACTTTCTTTTTAACTTGTATTTTTCCATTTCAGCACCATCCATGTCAGAACATACGATTCCATTGGTAACTGCTGCAGTAGGAATACCACTTTTGTTAATTTTTTTAAGGTAAGAACAAAACAGTATTTTTTTATGTTTTGTTGAATAGATCTTAATATAATTTCTATGTTATTAATAGTTGAACCATGTGTGTATATACTTAATAATGAATTTAAAGGGACTGAGAAATAAAAAAATATTAGTTACTTTCTTTTAATTAGAATGATAAATAATCAAAAGGATACAAACGCTTGCATTAAAAAGAAATATATAAGGGGAAATTAGCATCATCAGTTTACAATAAAGTGTATTTTAAGTGTGAAGATTCACTTAAAGCTTAAATTGTGGATCACGTTTTACAATATTACAAGTTCTTCTGATGAAAACATTCCTTGTAAGTATGTTATTGTTCAACCTGTTTTTATATGTAAATACAATAAGGTACTGTGCGTGTCAGTAGAAATACTTCAAATTGAAACGTGTAAAATATGGGTAACCTAAATTATTACAATTCGAGTACTTGAGATAAATATAAAAGGCATTTTCATTCAAAAAAGTTCTTTAACTAATTAATGATTTTCAGTTTATTTGAATATGGTCTTAAAATTGAAATTTATCAGCGAGTATAATAATTATTCAATTATCCCTCTTGAGCTATAACATTTTATTCCTTTTTACATTTGTTAACTTTATTTTAAAGAGATGCAGCAGGGGTCAACTTGCAATGTCCACCGTGGGGAACTGAACCCGCCTATTTTAGTGTTATATGTTCATATACTTACTGACGTTCCACTGGGAGAGAACGTCCCTGTGGCTGTCGTTGTTAAATATTATTATTTCTAGATTATAATTATATTCCATTTTAATTGACATAACACTGATGTACAAATAAGAGTCAAATTAAATCATCCATGTTATTTATTAGCGCTTTTCTTTTGTAGTGTCATTATTTGGAAGTGCAATTGTTGTAGATGTAAAACAGTAAAATCAGCTAACACAGAAGACCATACAAATAAAGATGATAGAAAAAAAATTAAATATTCACTTGTACCACAAAAAGATGAAGACCAGTCTGTTAATAGAGACGATAAGAGAAAATGTAAAAGTGTAAAAGAGAAGAGGGCCAAAAAAGTCCAGAATTTTCATCTTCCTAAAGTAAGTATTGTGATAACGGGAAATGTCATCACATTTCATACCGAGTGTCTGGGACTTACAACGCTAGAAACCGGCTATCGATAGCTGTGGTGGGTAGAGCACAAATAGACGAACATAACAAGAATGTAATATACCTTCAGTCACATATATTTACTTACTTTCTATACATTTTCATGCTGGTGTTCTGCGTGAAGTTTAGACACCGTTATAAATATAATGTATTAAGGCTATAAACTTTACACTCTAATCTTCCACCTTATAAGAAACGTTTCAATTTAATGGTATCGATTTTTAGAAGGACATTTGTAGTCGGTTTAAATGGATACTTGATAGACGTTGTGTGTAGATATATACATATAATACAGGTTTCTTCTTTATCATTGCAGCCATCTCAAAACATTTTCGAAATTGTTGTACTCTATTGACTCTGTTTATGAGTCATGTGTTTTTACAGTTGTTGACACAGTTACGGATGAATCTTAACTTGGTATAGGTATACAACAACAACTTTATGCCATGTCGCTTAGCAACAAAAGTATAACCTGATATTCTTGTTGATCTATGTACTCAAAGTATAAAGTGAAATGTATGAACAACAAAATTGTAAAAATTACATATTTTCTACTGTATTAACATTTGGGAAGATATATGAAAGATGCTTCTAATATGACCATTTTAAAACCGTTCCACTTGGATAGAAGCTGTTTCAAATTATGGTTCTAAGCCCGCTACGGGGAAAGGAAGGCGTTTTATCAGTATTTTATCTCATGGTTTTCATTGATCTGGTCACATATGAGGGAGACAATTATTCATGTCGTTAGATAACTTTTCATTAATTATGAATTTACGTAAATTCCGTCCAGAGGACTAGTACTTGCGCAAGTATATAATAATATTTTCTTCATTACCATTTAAGCCGTCTCCAAACCTTTAATAAATGTTTATTCTATAGATTTGTACTGCATGACTCTGTTTATGAGTCATTACCTCGTAAAGTTGGCTCTCACTCATTCCATTTAGTAGTAGAGAGACATATATACGTATGATGTATAATGTGAGGACTTCCATCCTTCATATACTACAACTGCTAATTTAGTTGTGTAAGACTAGAGGGAAGGCAGCTAGTCATCACCACCCACCACCAACTCTTGAGCTATTCTTTTGCCAACGAATAGTGGGATTGACCGTCACATTATAATGCTTCCACGGCTAAAAGGGCGAGTATGTTCGGTGTGACGGGTATTTGAACTCGCGAACCTCGGATTACGAGCCGAGCGCCTTAACCACCTGGCTATGCCGGGACATTTATCTTTGCTTATTTTCTTTTCCTGTTTAACAAACCGGCATTAGCCAAATTTTCTTTGCTTGGATAACTGTAGAACTTTATTGTATCTTATCTGATGTTCAAACACTCCTTTCGTCATGCCAAAATTTTAAACAGTAGAAATTCTCTGGAAGCATCATTATTGTCGTGTTTGTATTCTTTTTTGCGCTTTAGTTCAAATCGATATTGATAAATTTCGCAGCGCCATCTCGATGTTAACACTCCTATGAAAAGTGGGGCCTAATAGGCCCCAGAGCAACTTGAAAGGTTATTAATATTAGGCTAATAATTTTGTATTTAAATGAAATTGCCATTTAAATCCATTAATGAATGGATTAACGAGATTCCCACTGTCCCTCTCTAATATCTAGCGAAACCACAGCCAGGGGAACGAGCTTGGAGAAATCAGGACTAGAAACGTCATTTCGTAGGAGTGTTAAGCTGCTTCCAAACAAATATTAAAATATTCGAATTTTAAATACAAAGGCACCCATAGATTAAGGACATCTGGTGGAGCCCAGAATTACGACCGAACACTTATAACTCTAAAAGTCTGGTATTAATGCTCTTGGTGAGCAGACACAGATAGTCCGTTTTGAAGTTTTCTGATAAAAAAAACCAACAAAAACGACATTGAGTGAAATTCTCGATAATTGCAGCAACTAAATTAAAATATACATCACGCAATTTATCATTCTTAAAAGTATAGTTGTTGGTACCAACGTTTTTTTTATTTCAATTTCTTTTTTAGTTTGATTATTTTGAAATTCTCAAATTTCTAATAACGCTTGTTAGTAATTGTTTACATTTTGTTCTGTTTAGTACTAGAGAAATATGATACTTTCTACAGAGATTTTCCCCGAAGTAAAGTGGAAAATATTTCGGCATGCACAAGATAAACATTCCCTTCCCTTTTTTACTTATTAGAAATCAATTTATAGAGTCAATCAGTTTGCTCAAAATTTGGATATTTCAATAAAAGTGTTGTTCGAAAACGTATTTGAATCGATATCCACTAAACTGATATAGCCCAGTTATCGGTAGTTTCATTGTATTAATTTCCAAGAGGTAATTTCGATATAATGATAACTAACATCAACCTATTCTGATTCTTGTTATTTTTAGAAAGAACCAAAGGCGAATGTTTTCACCCATAGGAAGGACATTCAAAATAGTAATGCATCAAGTAAAATAAGAAACATTATCACGAGCCTTGAAGGATCACATGCCAAATATTTTATAACAACACAGCCTAATAAATATAAACCAATTATCTCATATATATCAGAAACTCTGTTAACTGAAAGGAAGAAGGTACCTTCACATTGTAGACGTCACAACAAATTTACGAAATACAAATCAATGAGACCTCTTTACTTCAAAGAACTGCGAGATTTGTTTCACGAAAGGAAATCATCAGAGTCAGAGGGTTCTGAGGACTAGAGTCGACAGACAAATTGAGAAACGTAAGCTCCTGAAACATTGTTAGATCCACAAGAATTTTTTGACTAGTGTTTAACCGAAATAGAAAGCCAGATGCAAGACAACAACAGAATAACTTCTATGATCGGACGATTTTCTTCACTAATAAGAGACAGTGGAACTCGATTTGTGTTTTCTTGTCCCAGACTTTCACAAACTTCACATCGATAAAAAAATTAAAATAAAATGTATGTAAATAGAAAATAAAAAGTTATAGAGTATTTTAAAATTGCCTGTTTTATCGCTTTAAAAATCCATGTTTGTTTCAAAGAAAATGATTATTTATTACAGAAGCTTTATAAATTATAACTTCACTGTAGACACACAAGTTGGGGAAAGAATGATTTTAAATCAGTAATTAATATTTTTTGGATATACAAAATTGTTTAGTTTAAGAGTTACTATTCAATTTATTTGATGAGTTAATATTTAATGATTTAAAAAAATAATAGTGATTATTTAACTTTAGTTGTATGACGTGACAAACAAACAAGCTTACCACGTTGATAGTCCTCGAGGAGCTTTGTGCTAGCCGTCCCTAATTTAGTAGTGTAAGACGAGAGAGAAGGCAGCTAGTCATCACCACACACCGCCAACCCTTGGGCTACTCTTTACCAATGAATAGTGGGATTGACCGTCACATTATAACGCCCCACGGCTGAAAGGCGCATGTTTGGCGCAACGGGGATGCAAACCCGCTACCCTCAGATTACGAATTTTCTCAGACAATTAGTCAATGAGAAAAAACGTGAAGTTAGCTCGTGTGAGAATAATTAACCATATCTGGCGATATGATAAAGTTAGTTTCAATGTTTAATAAATATAATAATTTGTATTGTAAAAGGGGGATCTATATTAATTGAACCATTCTCTGTGAATTTTGATGAGAAGTAGACAATTTTTTAAAGTTATGATATAACTGTTGTAACCCATGGGGTACTTACTGAGTGAATAATTTACTAATAGTACTGTGAGTAAAAGTAAGTACTGTGTGAAAAATAGTTTATATTGTCAATTATAGTCTTAAGTAATTGAATCAGCCCAAGTGGATATTTGAAAATAAAGATTAATTATTTAGAGTTTTGGATACAACTGTGATATTTCATGGTGTAAATAATTTTTGTACATACGTTTGTCTTATTTTGAAGATATTATTATTTAAAACAAAAACTGGTAGTTGACTAGAAACGGGAGTCTACCAAAGGTTACATGGGGTTAACAGACAAATGGGTAAAGAAATGTTATTTATAAAATATGTAACGTTGCGAAGGAATGGAAGTCCATTACTAACAAGGAACAGCAGAAATCTCAGAATAAAGCTGCTATAGCAACTTCTATAGATGGTGTTGTTAAGAAACTAGAAAGTTTGACTGTCAACATAGATGCTGCTGCCAAAAGAAAGAGAATCAATAAAAGATGCCAGATTTACTATGAGAAGGAAGTTCCATTTCTATGGTTAATCAGTACACGACTAACAATCAACTTAAGTTAACAAATGGATCAACAGTGTCAATAGTGATTGGAGCATGTTACAGATATTCAGAAGTACCAGCAAATCACAACATGCCAGTGAGTGAAGAATATGTTGGGGACAAAAGAGTGAAGTGCCTACAAGAAATTGTTTGCAGTAGTGAGAGCCAGTCTACTATATTATGACCACATGAGAAGCAAACTACACATGTGAGTGTGTGTGTGTACTTATTGATGGGACAATGAGAAAATGTCCCATAAGAAAATAAAGATAAATGCATTATATTATGTGGTAGACCTGGAGACAACAGTATAAAACATCCATATTTGACCAAATTGTTTAAAACATACCAGCTAGTAGAAACTCAGATAACAGATCGAAAGAAGATTGATGAACCATTGGTGGTCACCACTAGTGGTCAAGTAAAGAAGAGCAAGCAAGACATCAAGACCTTACAAGTGTGAAAAAAGGACATCCTGAATGTAGGTTTGTAGGAAATGAAGGAATCATAAAAGAAAGTTCTTCCATTGCAGAAACTTTGGGACAATACCTGGGAGAAAATTTAACAGAAGACAAAGGAGATGGTACCAACAGAATAGAGAAACAAAAGAGAGTGCTATGTCAGACCTACCAAAGACTATATGTATGAAAAACATATATATATATAAACGAAGAAGCATTGGCAGTCACAAACAGAGCTCAAGAAAATAAGAGCAAACATAACACGAAGATCTTACAAAGGTCAAAAGGTGATATCACGAATGTAGGTTTGCAGGAATTGAAAGAAGCGTAAAAGAAACACTTTTCGCTAGACAATCTTTGTGATAAAATATGGGAAAAAAATCGAGCAGAAGACAAAGAGGTAAAGCACTTATAGAGCAGAGTATTAGAAGGAATTGCTGTACCAAATCAAACAGAGAAATTATACTGGGGAAGTGCAGCAAATCAAAACGACAGAATACAGGACTCAACTGATGGAACAAATTCACGAGTTGACTGTGCAAGGACACCTAAGAGCAAAGAAGATAGCGGATAGATCCACTAGTTATGTTCATTGCCCAGGAATCATCAGAGATGCGAGCAGATCTTGCTGGCCATGTACTATCTGCCAAAAGACAATACCAGGAGGAAGGGTGGTTGAGGTGTTACTGGGGGAGATTTATTAATTAAAGATTAATTAATAATGTGATTAATATATGGTGAAGTGCAAATTCTTAATTAATATCTAAGTAATACTTTATTTAATTAAATATTAATAAATTAATTAGGTGATGGATATGTATGTGATATGCAAAATTAAAATAATTAATATACAAGTTGGAGTAATAACCAAATTTAATATCAATTTTTTTTTCAAATACTTAATATGAAAACCCATGTTTTTCCAAAAACGAGGATGTTATTAGGCAGCATTATATGATCATGTCACTAATGTCAGAGGGCGTGCTGCTAGAAGTGATGCCATCACCACAAGACGAAGTGTCAACATTGATCTTTTTATATTATAACACTACATTTATAGTTTTCGTTTTTAGAGTCACTTTAAAAGTATCTTATGATTGAAAACAACAACACACTATGATTTTAGTAAATGTAGTTTTACTCCATTATAAAATAAGACTTCAGATATATGGCATATTTTACATTTTTAAATACGTTATTTTTTTTTACTTATATAAAATTCCACTATGTTTTATGTAGGTATATGTTAATGTGTGTTACTTAAACAATGACTCAATGACTTTCACTTCTATATTTCTGTGGACTTATAATGCTAGAAAATAAGTTTAGGTAAGCGTGATGGGCAGCCACAGATAGCCCATTGTGTATTTGTGTAGCTAACTTTAAACAAAAATAAACAAACAGTTCTACATTTAATTTGCATGGCAGATTTTACATTTATAACGTTTCATAGGTATAGCATTTATCGATAACAAATTAGTTTACATTTCTCTAATTAATATACTGTATAACATATGTTTGTAATAAACAAAAATAAATCCAAACAAAATCAAAGACGCTGCACCAATTAAAAGGATCCCCAGGATACAGGCTGTAATGTGATATATAAACTGTACTCTAGATTTGGAAGGTGATTGATGACGTAGAACCCACATTGTGGTTGGAAACACTGACTGATGACGTAGAAACCACATTGTGGTTGGAACACTGACTGTCAGTTTTAACCTCCACACGTCAGTCTCACATGAAGAAATTCAAGAGCAATAAAATAATTAAAATCAATTGAAATTAGAGAGCGAGATGTGAGTGTTTGAGCCCATAACGTCATACATCAATATCAGATAAAAAAATCGCAGGGTGCGGTATCTATCAGATGCAACAATGATTTAGTAATAAATCTATATCGAAGTGAGTTTGTGACGGTTAGGGTCTTGTTTACTATGATTTCATCTGTTGCTGTTTGTGAACAGAGCCAACTACTGAAGATTTCTGTCATTATTTTTAAGAAAGTAACTAATAACACTGTTTTGGGTTTGAATTTTATAGCTGGGAATATGGTTTATAATTATTTTTAACAGTGTGGTGTCGACAGTGAAATGTAACAAAACGATTGTTTGTTTGTTTCTTAGGTTAGCACAAAGCTACATATTTTACTTTATACTTTTGTCTACAGCGAGAAATCGAATTCCTGACTTTAGTGTCAAAGCCCGCTGAACTATTATTGACGCGACAAAACGAAATTTTGTTTTACTTGGATATTTGAACATAAGTACGCAAGAGGTCTCTGTGCTAGCTTTCCCTAATTTTGAACTGACAGACAGATACGAGCAGCATTTACTATCGACTCTGAAATTGCTTTTATTCGAATTCTTCAATCTCACTGCCACTATTAAAACTATTGGCGCGCTTTTATTTAGGTGAAACGTGAACTATGGATCTTTAGATGCATTGCCCGAATAAAAATCACTCGGTCAAGCTTAACCCACAAACTATTGTATTTTTTGAAACACAGTTGAATGGACGGTGAAATCTTATATCGAAACGTCTTCCTCTACACTTTGTTTCTGCAATAGTTGTCGTCCATTTAACTTAGATTCAGCACTAATACTCTGTCTAAATAGTCTGTGAAATAATGTTATATCTTT
>NW_027467782.1:23714079-23882318 GCF_004210375.1 Tachypleus tridentatus | reverse complement strand
TACATTGGAATGAGCAGCCACATGTGTGGCTTCACAGTTCCCTGCCTAAACTGATAACTCTTTATCATTCAGTATCAAATAAAAAATTGATGTTGAAAGGTTTCATGCAAGCAATAAAATAAACAAAAAAAAAACTGGACACATCTTAACTCTTAACATCCAAGTGCCAATTGAGAGGCAGAGGCAGCCAGCTGCATTAGGATGATGTTGTAATAGGGACAATTACTAAAAAAGGAATGAATGTGTTTTTCTGACATGAACTGTAACCTGTTAGGATTGAAAATATAAAAAACACTGGTCACGATGTTGAATACATATGGTATATTATATGATGAGATCAAAATTGTTACTGATAAGAAAACTGATTCAATAATCATGGAAGATTTTAATTTTACACATTTAATGGAATCATATAGAATGTAAACAGAGAGAAAATTTATTGGAGTGGTTCAGATTTTCTATACCAACTGGTGCTGTTTTAGTTTCTAGAAGTACTTCAGGGATTAATGCTTGAGTTATCTTTTAAGTGTATAATTAGCAATTTATCTTAATTTGTTGGTGAAATTAATCTTTGGGTACATCTAACTGTATTGAAGATTCTGAGGTATTACAGAATGAACTAAGTAAAATGGTAAGTTGAACAAATGTTTGTTAAATGATATTTAAATACAGTAAGTACAGGATAATTCATTTGACTTAAGTTAGATCACACATTCAATAAAGATGGAAACTAGCTCAAAGCATGAATAAAGAAAAAGGTCTTTACATGGTAGAAAACAATTCACACAAGCCATTCAAAAGTACTTCTTTGTTGCTATAAATATAGCGAATATAATTTATGATGTATTTTAAAACATCACAATTAAACGATTTAAAAAGATACCTCCTTATGTTAAGTCTCACTTGGCATTCCAAGTGAACAATTTTGGTCTTGTTATCCAAGATACTGACTTAATGAAATGTGTTCAACTAGGATTATTCCAGGGATGGAAGGATTACTTTATAGGGGCAGGGTAAGATCTTTCATCTTATTTTGTTGAGCTATACTCTGATGATAACTTAAAAGGACAACAGATTAGGTCTTGGAATGGACCA
Organism: Tachypleus tridentatus; assembly: GCF_004210375.1. Classification (NCBI taxonomy): domain Eukaryota; kingdom Metazoa; phylum Arthropoda; class Merostomata; order Xiphosura; family Limulidae; genus Tachypleus; species Tachypleus tridentatus. The sequence continues at coordinate 23,881,223 of NW_027467782.1, read as the reverse complement.
AATGAATTACATTTAAGGTAATTTCATTTTTCTAACAGGATCATTGAGTTATGGAACGAGTTGTTGTGAGTAATTACTTACAGTAATAATACTTCTCTAAAATCTGAGATGTAATACTACAAGCAACATCTTATAGCTACATTGAATTTGCAATAAAATACCTGTGTATAGTAATTAAAAATCTACCTTGCATATCAACACTAATTTTAATACTACTACAAAAAAGAATTCTTACATTATACTCGAGGTTTCCTTGCCAATGTCAAAGAATGCAGATAAAGCCTGTTTTGATCTGATTTGCACACACCATAGTCTGTAGTAAAAATTATATCCAAATTAAAAAAAATTTAATAACAAATTATACAAATCAGAGCACCTGAGTAAAAGCAAAATTTATTTATTTGATACTAAAGTATTGGATGTTTCAATATTATTTTAATCTAAACAACTCAAAACTGACCCAAATGTCAAAATCCATAAACACACACAGTTAAGATTATAATTTGACTACTTGTAATTTATGCTTGAATTTTTTTTAACTTATCAACTTTTAAATTGGAAGGAACAACAACATGATGTAGTCATTATTAACCTGGTAAAAGAGCATTCTAAACAACAATTTTTCTTTCTGATGACCCACAAGTTTATGAACAAAATTATAAATACCTTGTACTTAAACTGATTACATGAAAAGTTATTTCAACAACTATAAAAACTTGTTGTATAATATTACACAAACAAAGATTATTAACACAAACTAGCTCACCATTGGCAGTGCTATGGCTCAACTTTGAACTTTCCAATAAGAATATGACACAGAAGTTGTTTTATTAAAATAAGTTTTTAACTTGATTGATAACTCTGAATTTCAGTTTTGCCTTAAAAACCTGAGAATCAATTAAACCAACAGGTTTTTATGATTGTCTTCAAAATATATACACTAATTACAGAAACAATATGAACTGTTCATCACATAAATGTTCTTAAGTTCTAGAAGTATCACTCTGTCTGGTTTAAATTTTGAGGATGAAATAAATATTTTACTATTAATATTTCAAAGCATCTGTTGGTACAGAAGTTAAGCTGTTTTTAAGATCTACCCTTACTATGATTACAATTAGTAAAATTTGTATTTCTCTACCAAACCCCTTTCTCTAGTTACAACAATAACTGACTCCAATGTCACTGACCTTCCAAGAATGTGTGGAAATAATCCTGTTATAACATTAATCCATGATATCTGTTGTGCACATTTCAAACAGTTATAAACAGGACTTACAAAAATCAGAGTTATGCATGACTCTTTTATCATAATTTAATTACCACATTCTTTGTTATTATTATTCAATATGTTCTATGACCATTCTTGCACGTAAATTTCATAAAATAAGAACATTCATTTCATGTTACTATTATTAATTTATGTGCATAAAGAATGTATTTTCCATAAATGCATTGCTCATAAGTTTGATCCTTGGTGTTAAATGAAAACAAGAGAACATAAACAATGTAGAAAAATATACAATCAAAAGTGAACAATAAAATGATTACAAACCAGAATATACAAAAGGAGGAATTAGTAAAATTACACTTTTCAAACAATTTTAATTAAATGATGAACTTATATGTAGTATTTTGATTTGTATTTTACTAACTAAAGAGAAGCTATATTCATATAGGATTTTCTATAACTCAATGACAATTAGTAAATCAAATAGGCTTCACATTTATATTTAATATTGTGATGAATTAAGTGTAATACCTGAAGAAAACGTTATTTTTATTTTATATATTTCAGAATGAAAATGTTTATTTTCAAAAGTTTAAAAACAAAATATAATGTTGTCTTTATGTACTAAATTAATTTATATTAAGCATATTTCAAATATAGGAGTTACTTAGAATAAGAAAGAGTAATACCATTGTCACCATTTTATTATGTTTAAATAAAATTAATTCTCTTCTTAGTAGCAAATTATTTAAAATTTTTATTCAAATATCAAAATCGTAAAATTCAGTATATAATTAAAAATGAAATATAAATTATGATAGTATATAGTCTAATTCTCTTCTTAGTAGTAAAATATTTAAAATTTTTATTCAAAATTCAGATCAAAATCGTAAAATTCAGTATATAATTAAAAAATGAAATATAAATTATGACAATATATGATTTACTTTGACTATTTAAATTTAAAATAAAATCCTTTTAATCAAAAGTGACCATGTTCATATTTTAAATTTCATACCTAATTTCTTATTTATTTTGCACACAAAAAAACAACCTTAAAATACTGCAAATAATTTGTTTTCATCTACCACTGTTCAATATTTTGCCCATAATAAATCTACAATTTGTACAATAACATTAATGAGTTAAATACTGATCAAGAAGAATTCTCTTGGCCTAGCTGTCAACACACAGCTACACAGAGAAATACCATCTAAAGTATAAATTAACCCAATTCATAAAGCTGGTTTTTTATAATGTTCACAGTTACATACCTGTCTAAGCAGCTGGACTGGACAATTGTTTTCTAATGCTAACATCAGCAAAGAATAAATCAAGGAACCTCCAGCATCTCCATCTGAGAAAATAAATGTATATGATAAATAACAAATTTTGTTCATGTAAAAACCATAGAAGTTAAACTGTTAGATAAGCACACTCATTGTTAAAATTTATCTTAAGATGGCTGGTATGGGTATTAAAACTTTTATTAAAATAAAGTAGAGAACAACATTTCAACCTTCTTAAGCCTTAACCTTCTTTAGGTTAAAAAAGAGAGTTTTGAGAAGTGAAATTCAAGTGAATTTCTCATCACAAAACACTCATTGTTAATTCACTGTTCTTTTGGGGGATTACATATATACTATATTATCAAAAGTACTGTAATATAAATATATGACAAGGTGGTTATGTTTCATTTTTGAGATTTCATTTAATAGGATATGAAATTACAGCTGACAATAGTTAATAACACTTAATACCAACCATTGACAAACATCTGATAAAATATTTTTATTCCAGTGTTTGTGTGTGTGTGTAAGTATATATTTTCTAATAAACAAAAATAAAAAACTGAACAAATCAGAAGAATCCCTATGGTACAGACATAGGATATAAAATGTATCATAGGTCTCAGAGGTGACTGAAAAAGTAGGACCCACACTGTGATGGGGATAAATGAATTGTCAGTTTCAAACTCAACTGTGAGTTTCACAAAAAGAAATACATAAATAAATAATAATAAAATAATCAAAATAAATAAAAATTAGGAGAGCAAGATGTGAGTACTCAAGCCCATAATGTCTCACATCTGTATCATCCTTTACTACCTGCAAACTGTTGTGGGAAGGTGACTGCTCTCCAAAGTAAAGAAAATGTAATAATAATAATAAGGTACTAACACTTGAGTGTAAGCAAGATAAACTGCAGCATTTTTTATTTTTATTTGGGTTTGTTTTTAATGCAGTTTTTCCTACTGATTTTATTTTACTTGACTATCAAGTATTAATCTTTATTTATATGTAGACAGGCTGGTGGTCCTACACATGCAAGGAAAGATATCAACAGTAACTATTAAAAATCACTCACATAACATTTTTTTGCAGAAAATAAAAAAGAGAATCTCAGTATATTAGAAAGCATACAAATGAAAAGTTACATACCGAGCAAGTTTCTTCCCACCACACACAACAACAAAAAAAAAAATACGTATACATATCCTAACATAAATATCTAGAGTGTATCTCTACATAGCACTAATACTTACTTAGTATAAAACACGCATCTAACTTAAAAAGCAGAAACCTTACCACTGAATATTATTATTCACATCAGGTTAACCATTTTGCTATGGGTTCAGTGTAATATACAAGTTCATCTATACAACTGCACACATTAAGTATTTGCACTATAACTTTTGATGCAGCATGTATCTTCACAAAATTTGGTAAAGATTACAAATATTTTGTGTACAAAGATATCAGATTTTTTAATTTTTTATTAAAGATTCTTTGTGAATCTGAGTGCAAACTGATTTCATGTTATGATTAAAAAAATTATTCTTTGTTTAAAATCTCAGATATTATTTTCACAATCTCTAAAACCTCCTAAGTACTTTCAAACACTTATTTTCAGCGAGACTTTGTTTTATGTTATTTTCTCTACTCTAACTATGTGTGATCTGTCATTTGACCAACCTCGCAACCATCATAAAAACTTTGGAAATAAATGTAAATGAAGTTTTTCATGCTAGAATGACTACATATTATAACACAAAAAGACAGTAATATAAAACTGACCTTTAGTCTTTCCTGTCTTGGCTGCATTTTAGTGGACTAATATTTTATAATACAGTCACATTTCAATTATTGTACATTATACTCATAACTAATTACTATTTAGAAATAAGTTATGGAGCTTATTTTCTTAAATATTGAATGATAAAAAATAAAGAAGTAAAGCAAACAATTATCTCTTCTTGCTACAATTTTGTACTCAGTTGCTGCTCTAAGTCTTTTAAAATTTTGCATATGAAGGATATCAAACAAAATTTTTTTCAGGTTTTCTACACACACACACACACACACACACACACACACACACATATATATATATATATATAGTTAAATTACCAAAACATCATAAATAACTAAACTGATACCATAGAATTTAACTGTAATTTATTAAGCTTAGTACCTAAAATTTATTTAGATTTAGTAAAATATGAAATTTCAATCAGACTAAAGACACAACCTATCTTCTTGAAATTTTGGTTTGAAAGAATGTGGCAGCTTTTTTACAGATTAAAAGAGCTGAGTAAACTACTCTGGAGGATATTCTAAACTTTTGATTGGTTATTCACATATCATTTTGAAGTAAGTGTACATAACGAACCATATGGTGAAAGAAGCCACTAGGTTTGATTCAGTATGCAAGTCGTATCTCAGCAAAATAAAAAGATATAAGGTTCTCATTTTTCATTCTAGCCTGATAATATTAATAATTTGAGTTTCTAATTAGTATGAAACTATAGACTTAGTATTTTGGGATCACAGTCATCTGATTTTAACCAATGCTGCATTGAAAATACTACACGACTCACTGAAATCTATATTCAGGTTCTTTAAATATTTAACCTTTAAATTAAGAAATTAACTTATGTATGTACATAGTATTAAAGTTTGAATTATAATCTACAATGTGATTCCAAATTTATTGACCTAAATTCATAAAATAGTCTTTCAATAAAATTTTGAATGTAAGGCAACAAACACAATGACATCACGTTTGAGATGTATTTAGGAGGTTTTAAGAGATTATGCAAAAACATTTTAGATTTTGGCAATGAAGAGTAGTTTTTTTCAGTCATAACATGAAATCACTTTGCACCCTATTTTCACAAGCAAATCTTTAGTAAAGATATTTCATTAAAAAAGTTTGATTTTTTTGTATACAAAATACTTGTAATATTTAGTAAAAGTCTACCACATTTTGTGAAGATACACATGCAATAACAAAAGTTATAGTTCAAATACTTAACATGTGCAAATTTGAAGGTGAAGTCGTATATAATACCGAGCCAGTAGCTAAAGGATTAAATAATTCTCCTTTTCATCAAAGTCCACAAGACAGATTCAATAACTTCAGAATGCCATTCAATAAGACAATTTATTTCTTCTCTATATCTGTTATTACAAGCTGTGAAACTCACTTTAGAAATTGTCCATTATGACTTAAACCAAAAGTCAATCTAACTTCACTTTTACAAACATACTTGCATTAATTTGAGACATTATGATGTAACAGTACTCAATTTAAGCAACAAGAAAAATTCAGAAGGTTTGAGTAATGTGACATTAATTCATAACTGGTTTTTAGAGTTAGGTAAACAAATCTGCAATAAACTATTTCTTCCAAGTTATACATTTCCTGTAATGAAAATATATTTGCGATAGGTATTTATCTCCTCTCTCAAATATAGCAATATGGTTCAGTGCTACCCTCTATATGCAAAATTCTTTGCATGCCACAAGTCTTCAACTTTCACAAACCACACAATCAAGTATCTATAGGATATATATTTTCAATATATTCTTCTCACATATACAGCTAGAATCTCACACTCAACAAGTAATTTTTCTTGACTGATACAAGAAAAAAGAAGCATCCATCATAAGCTTCTGAAGAACATGCAAAAAAACAGGAGATCCTCAAAGTAGAAGATCCTATGTAGGAGACCACACAACTTCTGTTACAGGTATATTCTACACCCAATGTTGTACCCATGCATTACTTCCACTAAAATGTGTAACTAGAATAGGCAGAGAGTCCAGTGACAATGATAGAAATAAGTATCCTTCAAAAGCATATGACAGACACCATAAGTGTGATCCCAACAAGGAACACACATGGGAAACCACACCACTTCTGTACCAGGTATACACTATGCAAAGTGTGGAAACAGGTGTCACATATATGGGTGGAAAGTGAGAAGAGCACAATCAAATGGGAAAGAAAGAAAGAAACACTAAGTGAGTTTGAATCCAAACAACAATACACTGGAATCTCAGTCCCCATGAAGAAAGACTAGACAAGAACCATTTACAATCAGATATGTGAGGAATGTGCTCAAAATGTGTTGAGTCGCTAAGGCAAGTGGCTCATCAACTCCAGTCCAAACCCAAGCAGCATCAGGATTACTATTTCTGACTTGTGATTGGAGGAGGATCCCCACCATCTTTATCTCAAGGTTAGTAGAACAGTATTATACACATGCCTAACCAATCTACTAAAAGAAGCAAAAGAGCAAATCCACAACCACCCACACATACAACAGTCCAACACTCAAATGATGGTGTGAAGGGACGTACCAGTGTGGCGTTTTGCATTGCAGGAAAAAAACAAACACTGTTAGGAGAAAAAAGACACCTCTTATAACAACCAATCTCCCAACAGTTTACAACTAGGAAACCCTCAGTTGAGACACTCAGACCTGAAAACAGTAATGGTGCTCAAAGCAACAATAATAATTTCAGAAATTGTAAAACAAACTTAAGAAGTCATATTAAACCATGAAGAATTCAAAAAAGAGAAAACAAAATTAATAAACAAAGGTAAATTATCTCTGCAAACGACTACAGAAACAATTAACTGTAGCAAATCAAGTTAATCATTACTTCACAAAAGAAATGGAATTAATACTTGAAGGAAAAGAGTTAACAACTGAAAAACATCTGCACTCAATCACTGTCTAATAAGAAGTAACAGTTCATTGTAAAGGGAGTCAGGAGGGTGTGTCACACTCCTATTGGGAGTTTACATGACAATTTACATGCCAGACACAGTTGAGCCACATGGAAGTTCAAGGATTATGGCATGACAAACATTTCTGCACACAGAAGGCAGCACTGAATGAAAATAGTTATACATGTAAGAAGAAGTACTGTACTACACCAGAAACTTTACAATTTGGATTCAATCTATAATCAAAAACATATTCAACTTACCCACAACACATCTAGAATTCCATATGCAAAGTCTTTGTTCCCTAACAGATCATCTAGGACTAGGTTAACAACCTGACAAATGTACAAAAAATACATGTATATACACACTATTTTATTATGCCATCCCACATTATGTTCAACATATAAAGCACTTAAATTCAAACTAACATACAGAACTCATATTCTTAATTTTCCATGGTCTTTTCAATTTCTTATAACAATACATGCATAGTTCATTCATAAAATTCATTTACTGTTTATTGTACTTTTAATCAGTCAAAATGATTCATTTTATAATCATGCTATTCTTTATAACACACTACATTAGTTCTTGTAGATGATTATAAGCAGCTACACATCTTCCTTAAGCATTCGTGATGAGCCCAATCAAGTTCACAGATTAATCCCACACTCTTTAAATGAAAGTAGTTTTATGAGTTTTATTAAATATTGGACAAAATAAAGTGTGGAAAAAAACCCCATAAAACTCTACCCTTTCATAAAAAAAAGATATTACTTTATGGTAAGTAACCAGAACTATTATACAGCCAATCAAATTTTATTTAACAATGCCAAACTGATTCACGCTACAACGTGTAACATTGACATCCACTGCATTAATGATCACATGCCTAGAAAGTACTAGTTTATTCCATTCTTTCTCCTCCATAAATTGTGAAACAAAGTTACCCTGTCTATTATAAATTGTCTATGTGATTACTTAGTAAGTTACTTAGTTGTAGCATTTCTCTGTTTGAAAACTGCTATAAGAATAGTTTTACTAAAGTTAATTTTATTTATTTATACAATAGTCATAAATTGTAGGAAAAGACATCATATTACTCATCATCAAATACAATTACAAACAATGATTTATTTATAAAACAAACTCATAATATATAAGGGTGTCAATAATAAACTCTTATTCACTGTGCTATATGTAATACTCCCATTAATTTATGGGACAGTCAAAACAATAAAGATTACAAACAATGATTTATTTATAAAACAAACTCATAATATATAAGGGTGTCTTCTAACAATAAACTCTTATTCAAATGTGCTATATGTTAGATGGATGTGGCCCATTAATTTATGGGACTTCTATCAAAGCATGTTAGATGGATGTGGCTAAATCAGTCAATATATTAAATGTATGATCTTCTATCAAAGCATGTTAGATGGATGTGGCTAAATCAGTCAATATAAGAATTAAATGTATGATCTTCTATCAAAGCATGTTAGATGGATGTGGCTAAATCAGTCAATATAAGAATTAAATGTATGATCTTCTATCAAAGCATGTTAGATGGATGTGGCTAAATCAGTCAATATAAGAATTAAATGTATGATCTTCTATCAAAGCATGTTAGATGGATGTGGCTAAATCAGTCAATATAAGAATTAAATGTATGATCTTCTATCAAAGCATGTTAGATGGATGTGGCTAAATCAGTCAATATAAGAATTAAATGTATGATCTTCTATCAAAGCATGTTAGATGGATGTGGCTAAATCAGTCAATATAAGAATTAAATGTATGATCTTCTATCAAAGCATGTTACAACTATACTTCCAATATTTGATAATACATAAACAGTACTGAATACCTTCTTCATAAAACCTTTATGAAGTGCATATGGTGACATAAATGCCATGTACACAGAGTAAGTTTTCTGTTTATCATTATTGATACATTTATAAACAGTGGTGTTATAAAAACAGGTACTTTTCTTCATACCTCACTTATATTTCTGAGTTTTTATAGAAGTCTTTACAAAGACCAGTGTTTTAGATACAGTTAACTGCAAGACAATTGTTTGCTTTACACTCACAGATGTCAAGGCAAATTCATTCTTGTAGATTCAGCATATGATAATGAGGTTGTTATAAAATGAGTTATCTGTGCTCTGTCCATTATAGGTATCAAAATCCAATTTTAAACATTGTAAGTTACAAAATTTACCACTGACACACAAGGTGTGGGCATGTATGTAAGACAAATACACGAATGAACAACAAAGCCCAAAATCTATGTCACCTATATTAATGTACAATGAGGCAGCAAACATGCAGCACAAAGCTAACATCTACTCATCTGAAAGCACATTTCAGATAGATTTTATATTTCTAAGGAGCACACAGCCATTGATTGTGAAAAGAATGGATAACCAATAACAGGAAGCAAGAACCATGGTGTTCAAACTGTGATGTGTGGCCCCAGGGTGGGGGATTGGTGGTTAGTGAAGGGAGGGATTTGTAACCAGGACTATGAGAGCACATATATTACATCTGAACAAATTTAAAAATGAACAAGTTTGAAAACTGCTGGCTGAACTTCACTGCTAGTGAGTAATATAGCAGCAAAAACATGGGAAAACTGGGCCAGTCATGGAACAAGCAGAGGTTAATTGTATGCTGAAAAATAAACAGATAGAGAGGTTACACACCTAAAACTATGCAACCTGAAGCAAAAAAAGTGCTAAAAGTCCCTGAAAGTATGTAAATTCTAAGAAACAAAGAGCTTTGACTTTTGACAGCAGGTGGCTTTCCATTATTTGTTGTAGAAATGTGATCCGTCTACAATGACTTCTGATACATACAGAGGTGTGCTGGTTGTCTAAAAGGAAAGTATTCAGTTACATTATACAAATGAAAAAATAATTTTGTATTTTTCTATTAGATTGTAGCCCTACATTAGTAGTACATTTTATGGATGAAAAGTGGCTTATAGCACTGTGCTATCAAGCTAATATTTTACTCAGCTCAACAACCTTATGATGTCACTGCAAGGTCCAAATGGTAATATTTTGCAGCTCAGTAACAAAGTGTTGCATTTTACAACAAAAAAAGGTTCTACTGAGAATAGTTATAATATTCCTATACTGAAAATGTATTTATGATAGACACTGACATCCAGTCACAAGACTATCTATTCTGATTCAGTGCTGTCCCTATATACAAACTTCTTCTTTACACATGCCACAAGTCTTCTGATTCCCCCTATTGGAACTGTAATATTAGATCATGTTGCTCATGCAAATAATCATGCATCACCTCCTCACCAATATAAGCATGGCATGCTCATGTGACTCCCTCTACACTCCTCTACTGAACTATCACTTCAAAGTTTGGCAAAACATGACAGCACTAGAGAAGTGTGAAAAGAGGATATTACCTATCATAAATACATTTTCTGTATATGAAAATAATAGCTTTTGATACAGTACTTACTTCCTCACAAAAGATTAATGAGAATCCCATGTTGATAAGGAAGAGGGACTGGCATGAGAAAATGACAAATACCTTCCAAAAGTATCCAAATGATACATCTGGAAAAAAGATATTCAGATCAAAAGATCAGAAAAGTAAAACCACACCACTTTTGGGTCATGTATATTCTTTGCCCAACTGTGAAATTCAATGGAATTGTCACCATCTCAGAATTAATGATGTGGAAACCAGATACTGAAAATAGTGAAAATATCCTCAACTGCAACACCAAGATAGAAATTCATTTGTGAAAGATGTAGTATAAGCAGTGTGGAGAAAGATGGATATCCAAAATTATGGGGAAACATCAAAGCCAACAGGAAGGCAAGAGCTAAAGCAATGAAGATAAAGAAATAAAAGAAAATTATGATCACATGGTATCTTCTACTGATTTGGCAGAATCTATAAAATGAAACATAAACAAAGCATGCATAAGACCTCAAAACATACAGAACCTCATGAATAATGACAGAATTCAGTAGCTCCATATGTCAAAATGTAAAGAAGAAGGTTGAGCTCACTCAGCAAGTAATCAGATATTGAAGAAATCAGTACTGAATCAACAGCAGCCAAATGAATAGATTACCAAAATAAAAAAGAAAGTCATGGGAGATAATGACTTCAGAATAGGACTGGGAATTCCATATGTCCATACAGTGGCTGAAGCTGCAGACCTAGTGAGCGCATTCTCCATGTGAATGCCTTCAGATTTAGTTGAAAATATACAGTTCTGATTTTGAATCACAAATAATGCTCCTGTAGGAAATTTGTGAAACTCAGTAGTATTATGTAAAGTGAGCCCAAAGGTGGACAAAGTGTAAAAGCCAAGCTATTACACAACAAAAACTGAGGGGTAATTCTAGAAATAACTGATCACTCAGCCTATGATTGCTGGCTTCTCAAAAGTAAAATGTATGTATCAGGAATTGACAGTAGAAAAAAGAAATTCACTGGTAAATATGCTGATGATGGATGGCTTGGCTTTAAGAAAATATGTATTAAAATCAGCAGAATCTACAATAAACAGGAACAATAGACCAGACATCAAGTACTTGCCCACCAGAATGGTTCTCACAGTTCACATTCTCTGTGCAGTTAATCAATCAGAAAATTGAATCACAAGTTTTTGGAAGTATTTCTGTTACAGTTGGCAGCCATAAAGCATTCTCTATGCACAAGGTAATATAGGACATAACATACAATAACCTAATAAAAATATTCACAGATGTTGAAATAATTTAAGAGGAGCCCCCAGTGGCACAGCTGTATTTCTGTGGGTTTATACTGCTAAAATCTTGGTTTCCATCCCTTGGTGGGCAGAGCACAGATAGCCCCTTGTGTAGCTTTGTGCTTAACAACAAATAACAACAAGTTTAAGAAGAATTGTTTAACGTATAACACAGTACTGTTCCTCAACACACAGATGAAAAACTCAGATGGACTGCAATAGTTAGAATTTGATTCCTGTTTACAAAACGGAAACTGTCTGACAGAATATTTATTAATCATTTCTCTGGTATGTCAATGTATGTATAACCACAACAATCTGACTATAATTCTTAAGTCTCTTGAACTGACTAAAAGAACAACAGTGGGAAATTATCATTACTTAAACTTAAGTCAAATTATTTACCGACAAACTAACTCAGCGTAAAATCTGTGTGAAATTAGATTTAAACCAAAAACATGAACTTTTTTCTTACACTTTTATTGCTCGACAGATGACCCAAATGACCACACGTGGAGCTCCATTAAGTTCAGGCATAGCTCTCGCTAATTTAGAAACAAATGTAGGCAGAAATATTTGATTTTGAGAGTGTATGTTTTATTAAACTGACAGAAGTTTCTCCTAGTGTTAAGGTTCACATATCAATACACAATATTATGAAAAATACGGGGTCACATAAGATGTAACCTCATGTTTTAACCAATGAATAAAAACCGTCTTGAGATCGAGCTAATTAGTCAAAGATATATATTAAAAACAAATTGTTTATTGATCTTGAAGTGGTATAATGTCAGGATATTGTTATTGATCTTGAAGTGGTATAATGTAAGGATATTGTTATTGATCTTGAAGTGGTATAATGTCAGGATATTGTTATTGATATTGAAGTGGTATAATGTCAGGATATTGTTATTGATCTTGAAGTGGTATAATGTCAGGATATTGTTATTGATCTTGAAGTGGTATAATGTCAGGATATTGTTATTGATCTTGAAGTGATATAATGTCAGGATACTGTTATTGATCTTGAAGTGGTATAATGTCAGGATATTGTTATTGATATCAGTCTGTTGTTTTTTTATTTCTCATAGACCTACATGTACCAGTGTATGTTGTTTTTTATTTCTTATAGAGCTACATGTACCAGTGTAAGTTGTTTTTTATTTCTTATAGAGCTAATGTACCAGTGTATGTTGTTTTTTATTTCTTATAGAGCTACATGTACCAGTGTAAGTTGTTTTTTATTTCTTATAGAGCTACATTTGCCAGTGTATGTTTTTTTTATTTATTATAGAGCTACATGTACCAGTGTAAGTTGTTTTTTATTTCTTATAGAGCTACATGTACCAGTGTATATTGTTTTTTTTTATTTCTTATAGAGCTACATGTACCAGTGTAAGTTGTGTTTTACTTATTATAGAGCTACATGTACCAGTGTATGTTGTTTTTTATTTCTTATAGAGCTACATGTATCAGTGTATGTTGTTTTTTATTTATTATAGAGCTACATGTACCAGTGTATGTTGTTTTTTATTTATTATAGAGCTACATGTACCAGTGTATGTTGTTTTTTATTTCTTATAGAGCTATATGTACCAGTGTATGTTACTTTTTCCTTATTTTTTTTATAACTACATGTATCAGTTTGTAATTTTTGAGACTAAAAAAAGGGATTTTTAATCCAAACATAGAAATGAACACTCAGACTGGTATACAGAAATTCTCTATTTATATATTTATACATATGTAAGTATTAGTAGATACATTTTTAGTAAAAATACTCCATTAAAAAATATTATCTTTGGTGTGCAAAAAACTTGTGTTTACTTAAAGCCTGTCAAAATGATATGAATACATTGTAATACTATAACAAGCACAGAATAATTATGAATACATTGTAATACTATAACAAGCACAGAATAATTATGAATACATTGTAATACTATAACAAGCACAGAATAATTATGAATACATTGTAATACTATAACAAGCACAGAATAATTATGAATACATTGTAATACAAGCACAGAATATAAATAAGCACAAGAATAATTATGAATACATTGTAATACTATAACAAGCACAGAATAATTATGAATACATTGTAATACTATAACAAGCACAGAATAATTATGAATACATTGTAATACTATAACAAGCACAGAATAATTATGAATACATTGTAATACTATAACAAGCACAGAATAATTATGAATACATTGTAATACTATAACAAGCACAGAATAATTATGAATTATGAATACATTGTAAGCACAGAATAATTATGAATACATATAATAACAAGCACAGAATAATTATGAATACATTGTAATACTATAACAAGCACAGAATAATTATGAATAGATTGTAATACTATAACAAGCACAGAATAATTATGAATACATTGTAATACTATAACAAGCACAGAATAATTATGAATACATTGTAATACTATAACAAGCACAGAATAATTATGAATACATTGTAATACTATAACAAGCACAGAATAATTATGAATACATTGTAATACTATAACAAGCACAGAATAATTATGAATACATTGTAATACTATAACAAGCACAGAATAATTATGAATACATTGTAATACTATAACAAGCACAGAATAATTATGAATACATTGTAATACTATAACAAGCACAGAATAATTATGAATACATTGTAATACTATAACAAGCACAGAATAATTATGAACACATTGTAATACATAACAAGCACAGAATAATTATGAATACATTGTAATACTATAACAAGCACAGAATAATTATGAATACATTGTAATACTATAACAAGCACAGAATAATTATGAATACATTGTAATACTATAACAAGCACAGAATAATTATGAATACATTGTAATACTATAACAAGCACAGAATAATTATGAAACACATTGTAATACTATAACAAGCACAGAATACATTGTAATACTATAACAAGCACAGACATTGTAATAATACTATAACAAGCACAGAATAATTATGAATACATTGTAATACTATAACAAGCACAGAATAATTATGAATACATTGTAATACTATAACAAGCACAGAATAATTATGAATACATTGTAATACTATAACAAGCACAGAATAATTATGAATACATTGTAATACTATAACAAGCACAGAATAATTATGAATACATTGTAATACTATAACAAGCACAGAATAATTATGAATACATTGTAATACTATAACAAGCACAGAATAATTATGAATACATTGTAATACTATAACAAGCACAGAATAATTATGAATACATTGTAATACTATAACAAGCACAGAATAATTATGAATACATTGTAATACTATAACAAGCACAGAATAATTATGAATACATTGTAATACTATAACAAGCACAGAATAATTATGAATACATTGTAATACTATAACAAGCACAGAATAATTATGAATACATTGTAATACTATAACAAGCACAGAATAATTATGAATACATTGTAATACTATAACAAGCACAGAATAATTATGAATACATTGTAACACTATAACAAGCACAGAATAATTATGAATACATTGTAACACTATAACAAGCACAGAATAATTATGAATACATTGTAACACTATAACAAGCACAGAATAATTATGAATGCATTGTAATACTATAACAAGCACAGAATAATTATTAGGTCAGTTCTTGGGATTGAGCCTGTCGTGAGAAAGTTAAACAATGAAGAATCAATCAAAGTTTTTCATGTTAGTCACACACATTCTTTAACGTTTTAGGTTTGAAACATTATTTTTTTGGACCATTTGGTTCTGGACAAGTTATTAGAGCTCTCACTAACTTATACCTTATTGTACTTTTCAGTCTTGTGTCCTTTCTGAGATATTTTATAAAGTGATATAACAGTAATTTTGAAACTGTTTTTCATTTCCTTCATTTCCTTCTAGTGTAGAACAGGAGGGTGTTTGTTTGAACTCTCTTTACAGTTAGCTATAATTGTGGTAGGGAGGCAGTTCATTAACACAGTGGTGGAAATGGGTGTTCTGTAAGTTTTTTAGTTAAAATAGATATTTATTGTACTAATTTCATGTAAGAACATTTTCTATGACAGTTGGCTCATTCTGAGACTTAAGAACTGTGCTGTAGTTTTTTTTTTAAAGTGATTTTGATATTTTCAAGATTCATAGTTTATTAATGTTTAGTCAAACATGTAGCAAGTCATGTTTCGTCTGATGAGATGTAATTTGGCATTAGCACTCCCAAGTAAATACAGTACTAACTCTACTGTTAGTAAACTTAACTTTACTACTGTTACCTTGTACGTTAAAACACGCAATTATTTACTTTAACTGATAGTAAAAGACTTAGGTCATCGAAAGACTTTCCAAACAGTTTCATGTTGTGCTTTACCAAACCTCTGTCATGTCTCTAATATTGATTGCTGGGTGACGAATTAGTGAAAAAAATTACCATAAATTATCATTAAAAAAAATGAAAAGCAACACATCCAACGTTTGTTTTGCTTGTTACACTTTGTATTTCCTTCTATAACATTTTTTTTTTCAATAATACTGTGAGATTCCTAATCTCAAAATCAATTTTAAAGTTTTAAAGATCCATTTTTATACAGACTAGTTAAATCCAGTTTCTGGAGTCCTCCGCAATAAGTTATCGTCTATTTTAACTGTATCTAGTTACCTCAAACTTACCACTGCATCTTACCTCTTATCATCATGAATATGATAGTACCTTTGGATATCTTTGCATATGTTCACTAGTATAAATCCAACTTTTACAATGCTCGGGCATGGCCACGTGGTTAAGGCACTTGACTCGTAATCCAAGGGTCTTGGGCTCAAATCCCCGTCTCACCAAACATGCTCGCCCTTTCAGCCATTATAATGCGGTAGTCAATCCCATTATTCGCTGATAAAAGAGTAGCCAAGGTGGTGATTACTATCTGTCTTCTGTCTAGTCTTACACTATTAAATTAGGGACACATAACCCTCGTGTAGCTTTGTGCGAAATTTCATAATGATAAGGTAAGATCCTACTCACATGAATCCAAAATTTAAATTTCAAGCATAACATCTTTAAAATATATGCATAAATTCTCACCACATTTTTATTTTTGTAATTTTAAGTTTTAAAACATGGATTATATATATATATGATCTATGATTAATTTACAGATTCTATGAATAAGGAAACCTGTCAAAAGCATAATGAAAATTATAATCTGTTGAAGTGTGTTCTGACTTTACTGGATAAAAGTCATTTTAATCATTTTTACAACTTCATTAACAATATATTTATAAAAAAACTAATGCTTCTATTATTAAAACCTATATAAAATAAGTTACAACAAAATAACAATTATTCATAACATCTTTCCTGAAATAGTAAGTTCAGGTTTTTATATTATTTTAAAGAAACATTAATATTGCACATTGATGTCATTTCAAAATTTTATTGTAATCACCCCTTTCAAGACAACAACTCTGAGTTCTATCTTAAAACATATTATTTTACCTACATAGTAGTTGGATCATTTGTTAAGCCTTAATATGCTGTGCTCATAGATTATTAATTGAAAAATAACTTGTATGAAGTTTTAACATACTATAAAACACTTAGCCTTTCTTTACCATGTTTACATTCTACAATCTATGATATCAAAACTTCATCAAAGGTCAGTAGACTTAAAATATGTCGTATACTTGTGGTTTCCATTTACATGTTATCTCAGTAAAATATGCTATATAGATCATAAAATTACTGTGAAAGTAGCCAATAGAAATTTCAAATCATCATTGTCTAATTCAATGGATAATATTATATTTGAATTAAATTAAGAGTTTACACAGTACACAATTTTATACTATTTTAATCATCAAGTGTTAGAATAAAACTGTGATCAATAGCTAGAAATACAAAGTCTAGTTTGTGGATTCAGTTATTTACATTACAGTAGTTGAATAAAGGAGAACAGCAAGAGAAATCCGTTCACTTTATAAAGTAACAAATAATGCAAACAAAGCACTAGCAATGTAAAATGTTAGAAATAATTGAAAAGTAAAATTAAAGTCAAGTTTTGCTTTACAATTAAAATGGTAAACACTGATTGCAGAGATGCCAACCATTACGATTTGAGCATAACCATTATGACTATACGTTCATCCAGACAAATATTACAACTTGTTGCAACTCCCAAATTATTATATATTATATAGGCCTATACAATAAAGTGATAAATTGTTCCCCCAAGGCTTGAAAGGGGTGAAAAGGAAATTTCTAGTGAGATACAGATAAATTTTGATAATAAATAAAAGACATAGTCCAAATGGCTACTTGCAATAATCATGTTTGTGCTTGAAATAATAAAAAAATATTTGTATCTCTGACCTCTACCAATAGTTTGAGTGTGGTGCTTCTCCATACTGGGTACATGGGGGAATCTATAGTTACGTCATCAGTGCTTGTCAGCCACTCAGCTCTCGTGTAGATGGGTATTTCTATTGGCATAGAAACACCTATGTGATCGTTCACAAGATAAAAAAAAAAAAAAGGCCTCGCTCACCAGATTGTCTTGTTTCTGGCAAATCTAAAAGGACTAAAACTGTGAATCAAAAATTTAGAAAAAGAGTATAGTGCAAAATTTTCGGTCATTGCATCAAAAGTCAGTGACAGTTATGTGTTTTGTACAGTTTGTCATATCGATTTTTTTTGTGGTGCATACAAAATTAGCATCTCACCATAAAAAGGCTGAGGTGAAGACAAAAACGATGCAGATAACGACATTTATGAGTAAAAATTCAGAATATGAAACCATAAATGCAGAAGTGATGTTCATGTAATTCGTCATTGCTCATAATTTACCCATAGCTGTAGCCAATCATGCAGGACATCTATTCAGAAAAATGTTCCCAGACTGATATAGCAAAAAAAAATGGTTGTGCTAGAACTAAAACTACAGCCATTGTACAAATGTTTGGTTGTGAAGATGACAAAATGATTTCAAGCATACTTACTAACAATGTTTACAGTTTAGCCACAGATGGATCCACAGATATGGATGACTCAAAACTGTATCCAGTGGCTGTACGATATCTTGACCCTTTACTTGGAAAAATTGTTTGTTCTCTTTTGACAATGGTGGAATGGAAAGAAGCTTCAACGGGAAAGAATATTTAAGCTTTTGGACCATGAACTGACAAAGAGGAAAATTCCATGGGAAATCTGTCTTAGTTTTTCTTCAGACAATGGCTGGTATAGGTAAAGGTGTGACGGAACACATCTCAAGATGACAGCCCAGCATTTACTTCATGGGCTGTGCCTGTCACCTCATGAATATTGCTGCCCAGAAAGCTTCCAGAAAACTGCCCTGCCTAGTTTCTGATATACTGATATATATCTACTATTTTCTGGACAAAAGTGCTAGCAGAAAACAACATTTCAAAGAGTTTCAAGGATTGTATGACAAAGAAACAAGAAAAACTCTACAACTTGTTAACACAAGATGGCTATCACTTGGGATGTGCCTCAACAGAATATTGGACATGTGGAAGCCATTGAAGAAGTATTTTTCACTGTGAAAAGGAAAAACTAGATTCAAAAGGAGCTAGGCATGCAGCTCAGTCAGGTAGCAAGACTAACAGTCAGGATATCCTCTCGGCCACACAGAGACACAGTCAAGACACCCTCTCGGCCACACAGGGACACAGTCAAGATATCTTCTCAGCCACACAGGGACACAAGACAACAGTCTCCAAAAACAGACAAAGAAACATTTGATATCACTCAATATATGTTTAGGCAGTCTGACCTTGAACTAAAGAAGAGACAATCAATGAAAAAAGAGAAGAAAACAAAAGCTAGCAAGGAAGTAACCAAGAAAAGTTATGTGCAGAGCAAGTTAGATAAGTTGACAGTTTCTTGGACAACAAAATGAACTTGTTATTTTGTCTTTTACTTCAGTCGGCAATTCCTTTATTTGAGAAAGCCAATTTGATATTGCAAAGAGAAGAACCTTGCATACACATTATGCATAGAACTCTGATTACACAAGTTAAAAATATACTTGTCAGATACATCAAGCCAGTGAAGGCAACATCACTGAACTTGATTACAACAATGAATCCTTATACAAATCTGATGAGGCAGTTTCTATTGGAAATGCTGCCAAGGAATACATTGTTAAATATGAAAAGGACCTGGACCTGATCAGCTTCTACACCAGTGTCAATAAATACTATATTGCAGCTACAAATTACATGATGAAACATTTCCCTCTAAATGATGAACTTCTGATTCATGCAGAGGTTGCTGATCCAAAACTGAAAGTAAGCAAAGATTTCTCTTCTCTACACTTCTTCACAGACAGGTATTCTGTCCTTGCAAATACACATGAGCACAACACTATTGACAAGTTGGAAGGGCAATATTTGAACTATTAAATTGATATTTTCTCAGAAACTGTCCTTCAGTTGAATGTTGACAAGTTTTGGGTTCAGCTGTCTACAGTTAAGGATGGAAATGGTAACCAGAAGTATGACTTTCTGTGTAGGGTTATGCTTGGAATTCTTACAATCTTCCATTCTAATGCTGACAGTAAAAGGATATTTAGTTTAGTGACTAAAACAAAAGCAAGTTCAGACCAAACTTGAGCACCTCAGTTTTGAGCAGTATTATAATGCACAAGATGTGTATGCAGTCAAATGGACAATGTTGTTGTAACTCCCAACCATCCAGAGACATTCTCATGAAAGCAAAGGCTGCAACAGCTGCAAAACTATTACAATAAGCATCATAAACATGATATAAACTAGTCCTTACACAAAGGCTTTTTCTGCTTACTGTTTGTGCATGTTCAGTGTTGTTTTACCAGTACATTTGTTACTCTGAACTAAATAAAAGACATAATTTCAAAATATTTTTTTAAAATTTATTTATTAAATACACAAAACACAGTTATAAATGAGCAATCTATAGCAGTAATAAATAATAATAGTTATAATAATAATATAATAATAAACAGCTTAGAGACATTGGTCAGGCCTAGTAGCCACAAATGATAAAGGACTCTGTCTACAATCATTATGCTCAGTCATTTGAAATAGTTGGCATCTTTGTGATTGTACTTTAATGTGAGAATGCTTTCTAATGATTTACATTTGAAATTGTGACTGTTGAAATTACATGGAAGCAAAAAAAGTTACTAATTTGTTCATAAGTAAAGATTTAAAACAGGATTTGTGGCATTAAACTTTGAATAAAGAGTGATAAAAGAAAAGACTGTAAAATAAAAATTAACCAATATGCACAACAATTCTTAGGCAAGATTTGCCTATTGTCATCTGACTGAATAGTGGGGTTTGAAAACCAACATTTCAGTACATCAGCAACCCCAAAATGCAAGACATTTCTGTTGCAACAGAATGTAAAACGCAAGCCCTCAGATTAACAATATGTCATATTACCAAAATGATCCCAAGCTCAGATAAAATTAACACCCCAGTGTAACCCTTTATAATCTAGTGGGTAGTATAATGCCACCTTTGGCCTTGGATTGTGAGAGTCAATAAGTAATAAAAGTCACAGTAACTAAAATACAGAAACTTCAAACACACCTTGCTCACTTTGAGATATTTTAAATTATAATTTTGATTTTTTAGTTAAATGATGATTTGTAATACAATAAAAATAACTATATAATTGTAGTTATATCTATGCACACGTGTAGATTTTTTTATACCCGATGGGGATGATTTTGCAACCACTTATGTGGACTGTTAAATTTGCAAATTGGTAATCTGTGATTACGTGAACCTGAAAGCTGTAAACATGCAGTTACAGAGTAATCTTGTTGCCACGATACTTGCATGTATACTTAGGTCTACTGTCTGATACTTATGAACTATCGCTTAGATCGAAAAGCTTAGAAGCATGCCTATATTGAAGATGTACATTTCGGCTACTGAAAATGCCTACATCTAGGCCTAATTATGTAATTCGATTGGTAAGAACACGAGAATCACAAGAACAAACACACAATTTGTAGGTCTGTGATGCAATAAAACAATTCAACAGACCAAACTGAAGGGGGGATGATTGTATGCACTATACCCCTACCTAAAATGAAGGGGATGTATACCCTCCATCCCCCAGGATCTACACCCTGGCTATGCATGACCTGCAACTGTTGACCTGAAAGCCAATTTTTGTACATATACTATAGCATGCCTAGTGACATCATGCTCTAGGCTATTTTGTTGAAATATTTAGATGTTTGTAGTTAACCACAGAGCTACATAATGGAATATCTGTGCTGTGCCCACAATGAGTACTGAAACCCAGTTTTAGAATTTCACATTTGCAGATATAAGATTGAGTCACTGGGAGGCATTGTTGAAAGAACTGCTGCAGTGAATAAAACTGTCTAAAACATTAAAACCACTTTAAATACAGTATTCACTTCACTATTTTAAAATGTGAAAGTTATCTATGTCCTCTTTTACAACTTTATGTACATGTTTAAAGTAGACCTCATAATATTTATCTTTGTTCAAAGCCAAATTTTATGATACCCGTATTTACAATGGCCTTGAAATATACAACAGTTATTTTAATGGGAAAAAACGCCCATGACAGTTACTTTTATGATGAGTCATGGGTCAAAGGACGTCACATATATATATATAAAACCTAAAAAAAAACAACTTTGTTTAACATCTTCCACATTCAAAATTTTAAAAGCTTAGTGACCTATGTCCAGCAGCAACCAATTTCAAGTCTTAGCGACAACAGACAATTGTATGCTTTATTTCTTGACTTATTGTTTTATATTTCAATAAACATAAGTTTAATAATTTATTCCTAAATAGTAATAATTTATATACATATATAATGTACAATAATTGAAATGTGACTGTATATTACAAAATACTACTCCACTAAAACACAGCCAAGACAGAGAAGACTAAAGGTCAATTTTATATTATTGAATACATATCATGAGTACACTTGCACCTCATCAATGCAATTTATGTAATGTTAGCTGGGCATGACTGGAAGGATCAACATAATACAAAATATTAAATATATAGCATTATGAGACTTAATCAACTTAAACTAAACATTTGTATTTTTGTGTTATACTATGTAATCATTCCAGCATGAAAACAAAAATAATTTATATTTCCTATTTTTTTTTATGATGGTTATGATGTTGGTCAGTTCATAGACCCCACAAATGGTATAGAAAAAAACATGAAATGTCAAATCTTACTAAAAACAAACATTTGAAATGTATTTAGGAGGTTCTAGAGATTAAGCAAATAATATCCAAGATTTTACAACGAAGAATAGTTTTCTTAACTATAACACAAAACCCCTTTGTACTTGGACTAGTAACAAAACAATTTTCACAAACAAATATTTAGTAAAAAATATTTAATTAGAAATCTGATTTTCTGTGTACAAAAACTTATAATCTTTACCTAAAGTTTACCAAATTTTGTGAAGACACGTGCTGTATCAAAAGTTATAGTGCAAACACTTAACATGTGCAAATATGTAGACTAACTCATGTATATTATATTGAGTCTGTAGTGAGAGTTAATAAAATAAATAAATAAAC
The DNA here is from genome assembly GCF_004210375.1 of Tachypleus tridentatus. Taxonomy (NCBI): domain Eukaryota; kingdom Metazoa; phylum Arthropoda; class Merostomata; order Xiphosura; family Limulidae; genus Tachypleus; species Tachypleus tridentatus. Next base: position 23,857,584 of record NW_027467782.1, on the reverse strand, counting down.
AATGAAGGAAACTGTTAAGTTACTACTTTTTCATAGCATACAAATAATAAATTTTCAATAACTTATAAGACAAAACCCTGCTTAACTTTGAGATGTCTCAAAATGTATTTAGAAATTTGAAAATTGCAAAAGAAAACATGGGAATAGTTGCCTTTTAGAGTTTTGACATGATCAAATTCTCTGCTTTCAAATTATATGAACTAAGATAGCCTTAAACAAATATAAAATTACTAGATTTTTGGCTTAAAGTCTTTTACTAACAAAGTACAGTTGCATAGGTGTGAAATTGAATACGTACCACCAACAATAAAATTATAATGGGAAAAAAATTAGGGCTAACAGTTTCTATTCTTTTTTAAGTACTTCATCTGAAACAAATGTTAATAAAACTTAAAAACAAACAAATAATTAAAATATCAGAATATCATTTACAGTTTTATTTTGGAGGTAATTTGAGGCTCTAAATCACAATTTTTGAAATGTTGATGTTGAGATTTTGCACACTAATTTTAGGCATTGGGTATGAAGGGTTAAATAAGGGTAAGTTTCCATTCTTGTGGCTAAGATCATTATTATTTTATAAATACTTCCTATTGGTTTAGGTAATACAATTATTAATAATAATAGGGATAACTTACACTCTTGAATAAAGCTATTATTGATACTAACCTCAAAGTCAGGAAATAGAGGCAATACTTCCAGTGGATAGACTCCAGGTTTACTGCAATGTTTCTCAATCTAACAAAAATATATATATATATTGCCACTGTTTGTATAGATCGTATATGCTGCATAAAATTCTATTTACTCTGAACTGTAAAACAATTTTCTATTGTATAAGTAAATGGCTTGATTCAGTGTGCTGTTTTCAAGACATACACTACAAATCAGCATTATATGATGTTCAAGTCTTATTTTTCTATTTACCCATCCCCAGAAATCAATCAAAATGGTTTATTTTAGTGGCAAGTAAAAAATATTACATGATAAACTAGATTTACTTTTCTTCTTGGTAAATTTTATAATTTTAAATATGCAAAAAAAAGTACATATTTGTGTACTGGTTGTTAAAACTGAGTCACTGAACCATCTGGTTGCTCAAAATTATGTTTTCCACTAATTAGCAAGAGACTGTGTTGAAGTAACAAAACTGACTCCTTAATATAGTAACTGATAAAACTGTACATACCAATCTCTTTTATTCATCTCCAGTAAAGAACTATCTACATCTATTTTCTATAAAGTTGAACATACAACTCTAACAAGGAGTTTAAACTCTCTTGTAATACCTTAATGCAGGTGTAGCTTGAAAAATTAGTTCCATACATTGGCACAACTAATGGCTTTCAGTTTTGCATCAGAGTATCTCCTACCTCAGAATTCTGGGGACCAGTAGTTATATCACAGTTTCAAAACCACTACTCTATAGTATGCACTACCTGCATTTGTAATTGGTCATATAATGGTATGGGAACCAAGACTACGTTCTTCAATGTTTAATAGTTACCCTTCTTATTGTTGCATGACAAGTAACACTCAAGTTAGATCACAATCTTTGGAAAGCTCCTGCCAGAGCTCTTTTAATGTGAAGTACAACCACAAGGAAATCATCATAAAGTATATGGTTGTTGTCACTGCTGCTGCAATGTATTTCAGAATCTGGATTTTCACTATTTCGGTAGACAATCCATCTGCTTTACCTAGTGAAAATGTACAAGGTTGTCCTCATACAGCATTGTAATTCTAAATGTGGATATCTCTAACACATTATTGAAATTCATAAGCCATTTAAATGATATATGGTTCATTTGAATGGTAAACTTTATACCATACAATCAGTGATACTATGGTTTGACAAATACAAGATGACAGTAGTTAATTCTTTGTATACACAGGATAACATGTTATACTCCATCCTGACAATGCTGCTATGATTAACTAGAATATTTGTTAACAATGAAATCCCATTAGATTGACTGAACAGTTTGGATAGTCAACCTAAAATTTACTTCAGCTGGAGAAATTGCACAATATTCTCTCACAAGATGGAGCTGTTCTTTACTGTTATGATCCATAAACATTCCAACCCCCCCCCTCAAAATGTGACTGAGAAATTCAAAGAGTACATATAAGCACATACTATTCTGATATGTACTTCAAGCATGCTTTCTTTACCTATTGAAAAACCATTGATTGTATACTGTAGTCTACAAAAAAACACTAAAATGTTATCCATATAAATGAGACATTTATCCAACTCTAATCCTCTCTGTCAAACTCTCAAAAATGGCAAGTACATTATGCAACCCAAATGGTACAACAAAAAGTTTATAAAAAACTTTTTTAATCTGGGAGCAGTTTTACATCTGCTCTTGTTTCACTAGCAAGTTCCTGGAAGCAAGGTGTAATGCATTAGACAAGTGGACATCTTCCAGTATGTACATGAATACCCTATTTTTGACCAGACACACACTAAAGATTTAACCACATACACTTCCTTTCAGTACTAGATACACACATACTGTTTACACTTACTTAGATACATCTATTGACTATGTAGCGCATGTTACTGATATTGGATTCAGTTGGCTATAAGATCCGACATACATGTTGGAAAATTTATTCAATATTTACTATGTTCTTGTTACTACAACGAGCCCAAATTATCTGTACAATTCTCAAATAGTGATGTCAGATGTTTAGGTACCCATGGATCTGTCCTTGGTCACAATGCATCTGAAGCAACACTAGCAACAGTTTATTCTAGTCATTTCCATTGCATTCAATGAGCTGATAATTATTTTAGCAGCAAAATGAATAGCCATTTCCCTGTAATTACAGATTAGTACTGATACAAAGCAAGCATTTGGTGTTGTGAACAAATGCAGCTTTATTTATGGACAAAAACAATGTGTTTCACATATTGGTTCCACTACCACATCAAACACCAACTACACACTAAACTGGCTTTTTAAAAGAATCTGAAATACTACTTATAGATTGAGAAGTAATAGTGCTCCTTTCTGAAGATATTTATGCTAACATGTTGGCACTGGATTGTTTCATTAAAAGGCCAAAGCTTATTTCACAGGTCATGCTGATTTTAATTTCCACAACAAGTCTAAACCTTAGATACCAGTGCCTAATTTTAGATTAGAGACAACCATATTCATCTCTTAGAGTAGTGGTTTTACTTGAAGTACCTGATACAAAGAAGAAACAACTAGAGTTCTGGAGGATCCTACACCAACCAAAAATTTTCACTTTCTACCAGTGTAATTTTATCATCATATAATAAATGCCATTCAGTCCTTTATGAAACAAACTGATCACCATATCTTGGAATTCGAACGGACTCCTATACTCCCCAACTCAATACCCAAACTCCAACATGGACATCATTAATTTATGTTGTGGGATTTTATAGAATTGCATGTTCTCCCTCTCTTACCTTACACAATTTTACAAATAATTCCTCTCAAAATGTGCATTTAGTTTACTGTCAAAGCATGGACTTCATCCCTCTTGTTCAAAAGTCACCTAGAGATGTGGAGAAGAAACACTTCATGCTACTATGAAAAACTAATCATAGAGGCTCTGAAAAGACCAGAGTTAAAATTCAGATGGTATTGGTGGAAGGAAAGTCTGTTTGAGTTCAAGCATTTTGAGATACTGGCATTTCTAATGGTTAATTTGACTGAAGGAATATTAGCAAAGCTACTAATGGATACTTTTTTCTCAAGCATGGCATCCCATGGTTTTATCTGATGGACTCTTGATGAAATGGTCCATGAGTACACCCTTGAGATGTAAAGCTCATATAGTGGATCTCTTTGGTGCTTGGCATAGTCATGACTGATCCACAGACAGCTGTGATCTCTGAAAATTATTCTGGTTGAATTCGTACCACTGAAACTACTGATGTAGGCTTCTTCCTTACATGTGAAAAGCTTGATATAACTACTGCAAATCTAGTTGACACAGAAATGGTAATTAGTGCAAGTAAAGCTATATGAATATCCCCATACAGTAAAGGAGGGTGACCCTTAAAAAAGCTTATAGAAAATGATATCACTGACACTTGCAGCTTCCATAGTGAAACATGTAATCCAGTTAGGAAGTGCAAGTCATTTATAAAAAACAGTCAACTTTCTTGAAGTTTTTGCTTTTGAGTTCTGAACTTGGTTTGAATGATGGTTCATTTCTTTATGAAGCCAAAATGTTGGGACAACTCAGATAAAATTCCCACAGTTAGTCATTAGGCTACTCATCTTCTAAATGTTTAGTTTGATCAATAGCTGGACTGTTTAGGCACAGCACAAAGCATTTCTGATTTGTTCATTCAAATGGTGACCTTCTTGAAATGTTTACCCTTTCTATACTGAAAAAATATAACTGATATCCTTGTCCTTCATTTTTTACAATGAAATATTTACTTAAATTGCATGAGAACAGTATAAAGTTCTAAGTAACGTATAAAGATTCTGCATGCAACAAACCATATAATTTGACTTATTAGTAGTATTTTTTTGTTTTTTAAAAATTTCAGAACTTTTATTGTGAGACATTATTTTGAAAAACAATTAAAATACTTCCCATTTACTTCAATTTTCAAATTCTTTAATTGTTGTTTTAAAAGTTCCAATTTATAAAGTAGCAAACAAAAGATTTTTTTTAAAAAATAAGTATAGTGTAGTGTAGAGATGGCAGTGCTAGAAAGTACAGAAACAAGATAGGTTGAATACAAAAAAAACATACAAAACTTCCTACACAAGTAGCTATGAGTTAATATTACAACCCTCCCTTGTTTGTGTATTTTCTAGCATTGCCATCTGTACATCATACTTAATTTTTGTAATTTCAGTTTTACTTTTCCAATTTAAAGCAAAGATAAAATATACATTTTTATATAATAAATACTTTACAAAATGTTTTATAAGAATGTAGAATACTTAAGCAAAAGATATTACAATGAAATCTTCTTGAAATTTCAAAGCTGCAAATTCAAATATATCACATATAAAAACAAGATATTCAAGAAAGATAAATTTCACCCACTTTTTTTTGTTATTTATTGACAGACATTACAGAAGTCATTTTATTGGATATTAACCAGTTACTCCTATTTAAAATCAGTTTTTAACATATGATGCTCAAAGATCCTTGAAAAAATGCACCAGTTATAAAATGTTGAGTAAAAAATATATTTTACTAAACTTGTTTCTAATTCTGAAATATGGTCTCCATCCTTCAGTCAGCACTGATAACTTCAAAAATGAACAAAAAACATTTTAGTTGCAGAAGCTATACAACCTAGAGAAAGTAATTCTGAAATTCCAAAGTATTTCCCCTAGAAGTTTGTTTTTTTTTTTTTTGTAATGCAATTTAACAACAGGTACATCAAAGCAGTTCAAAAAAACCTCATTGAGTTAAAGTATATTAAAGTATTGTAAATATCTTGAGAAAATATGAATAAATGTAGACAAACAGTTAGAAAATGACCTTTAGGATGTATTATGTCCTGAGAGAGGATGCCTCCCACAGTGCAAGTATCCAATGGACAGTGGAACACATGCCAAAGACTTGTGTATCATCCACCATCTTGAAAACATGAGAATTCTGATCAAGGATAAAATTCTGCTGGTGATGAGAACCAGATATTTTTTTAAGGTGTACTATTACTGGGATTTACATCAGATGTGTGTGCATTCTATTGTTCTAACAGAAAGCTCAGAACTGTCAAAAAGCAAACAACTGTTTAAAAGAGCAACCAATAAATAACCTTAAATCTCAGCAACAAGATCATGAAAAGTTATTTGGCAGATTTGATGCCAAACATTACCAAACTAATCACTGCCCTATAGGGTAGAGGACTGTATATTTTATATAGGCTGTCTTATACTTTCACTTTGTCAGTGCCAGCCCAAAAAAAGCAAATGGAACAGTTAAAGACAAAACTGTCATTAGGTAATTTCAGTATTATGAAATGTTTTAATTTCTTGTACTGATTAAATCTTGCTTTTTTTGAATATTTTTATCACATTTGAATTCATTGTATTCAAACAATTCACAGAAATAAACTTATTACTTATTAAAAACTTTATTTGTTAAATATAAGCTGAATTTGACCACAAATATTGTTAGTAAAAAATTACAAATAGTGATGTCATTTAGAAAGGTGAGATTCAAAGGTCATCAATAGATCTTTGTTAAATTTTCTGATTTTTCTTGTGACTTATAGCTAAGAGTAATGACTACTGCAATTAGTAAAGTATCAAAAGAAGTATGTAAATGAATGTTAATCAATTGGACAGATGTAGAGTACATATTGAAAAATATTAAATAAGGTGTTTTAATGTTATCTCAAAACAACATCTCACAAAATTTTGAAAACTTCCCAACCTGTAAAAAACCATAAAAATAAGATATAAAAATTATACCACATTATTTAAGCAGAAATGAGATATAATTTAGTAAGTTTGTGCTAGGTTCTTTGCATTTTATCAAGTACTCTCATTGAGACAGGACAAAAAATCAGGTGATATTAACAACATACAGAAAAGTAGAAGGATAAATACATTTACTGTTATGTGCTTGTTGACTATTTTCACACACACATACATATATATATATTAATGTATTAGGAGAGTTACTAAAATGTTATTATACTACTTACAGGTTTCTGGGCATCTTCAAAAGTTTTATTAATAGCATTAATTTGACTTTCTCTGTCCATATAAAGGTTTTCTTCTTTGAACAATTTCTTGACATTGTATCCAACTCTGCAGAAAGGTAGGTAAAATAAACAATAATTGAAATACAAATGTAAAGTGTGAGCCTAATGAGTGTATTGTATGACTGATCAGTAACTACAGTTAAACCTATGTTTAGAGATATTATAGAATAAGAAAACTCTTCAAGAATGTAGTTTTTTTAAATCACAGTAAAATTTAATTTAATAGCTATTTTCACAAATGTTAAAAGACAATTAACTAAATATTAAGAAAAAACAGTAAAGTAGCATATACTAAAAGTATAATTAAGTAAAAAACTGCAAGACAGGTATCTCAAAACTCTGATAATACCTATTTAAATTTAACTAATAATCAATATGTTTGGAAAAACATACTTCAAAAGAAAAAGAATATACTTGAATTTCAATAATATGCTTTTCTAATGGTTACATTAAGATGGTAAACTGTGTAAAACATTTCAGTTCAATTTCAAATACAAGAAATAGTCTAAGTCCTATGTACTGTATAACCACTTTCAAAAATTATACTGTCTAACAACTAAGAACATTTGAAGTTGAATATTTTTAGACTACATAAGGCAAGAACATAAAGTGAGCATAACAGATCAGAGAAATACCAACCAATTAAATCACTGTTTATATATACCTATGTGTCTCATTCAGAGCTACTTACAATGAAGACTTTTCAGTGTATTTGCTGATCAGATTCAAGAATATTATCAGAAATTGAAAACATGTCAAAAGGCATGTACAGGACATACAAATTTTCTTGGTTGAAATTTACAAGTTTGCTCATTAACCAATTCAATACATAATCCTTAACATGTGGGTGCACATCTTTTCAGCTTGCAGCTCTTGTTAGACATATATGCTTGAACAATACATGTATATGCTGTTATGACCTAAATGTTAGCCCTATTCAACATTTTAAGCTGCTATACTTTCATTACATTTTTTTAAAGTTTATGAATGATTAATCAGATGATAAATGTTAAAACTGCTATAAGATAAAATTTGGCAGACTTTTAGTAATGTAATGCAATCATGTTACCGTATCCAATAATATAAAATTGGCCCATTCTTGGTTGTGTTTCAGTGGACTAATATTTTGTATTATACAGTAACATTTAAACTATTAAACACACACACACACACATTATTACTATTTAGAGACAAGTTTTGAAACTTTTCTTAAAATATAGAACAATAACTAAAGAAGTAAAGCAAACAATTATCTCTTCCAGTTATGACCTTTGAACTTGGTCGCTGCTGGTTATAGATTGCTAAGTTTTTTTAAAATTTCTAATGTGGATGATACCAAACAAAATATTTGTAAGGTTTTATATAAACAGCTGAATAACCAACAAATCATAAATAACTATACTGATGCAATGCCAGTCAACAGCCAAAAGAGAAGACCCAGGTAAGTAATATATTTCTTGTTTTTCATGAGTATTCTTTAACTATTATTATAAAAGTAACTAAAATGTATAAAAATTAGAAACTTATTAGATCAGGCAAGATTAGGTAAGATAATGAAGCAAAAACATAAAAATTCTACACAGGGTATGCTAGCAGGCAGCTCATGCATTAAATAATTTGATACCAGTATAATGGGAGCTGTTTGTTAATGGAATAATTTAAAACTTATTTGACAGAATTATTAGTAAGACATGATTCAAATATCAATAAAACAGTAAAACATATAAATTGGTGTATACAGGTATTAATTTCAAGATATTTAGGATAAACAAATACAGTTTCCTGTTACAACCTGCAGTCACTCAAGAAAGAAAAAAAGTAATTTAGATTTATTTCCTGATTTTTATTGTGGTTATGAGGTTGATCAAATTGATCAACCCAGTTTAAAGCTAGGGTAGAGAAATTAACAGCTAAAATATAATGATTTCCTTATTATGCAAACCAAATATGACAATTCTAGGATGCATAAAAGTATTTTTAACACTAACATAAAACTCACTTTGAACTCAGAGCAGTCAACACTGACTACACATGTTCCTGGAGAAATTTATTTTAAAAGTACTTAATTAAAAACTCCAACTTTTATCTCCAAAAGACTCGTAAAATGTACTAATAGTACATGAAATTTAATGAATATATGCTTACATTATCAAAAGTTATTGCATCACTAATCTCTTGGTTGCTTTAATGCTCAGAAGTTAAGTGCAGTACACCTAGCCCATATCAAAAGCTAAGTAGTTAAAAACAGATTGAGGACTAGCTTAGAAAATAGTAATGTAAAACATTTAGTACAGCTGTCTAAAGAAGGAAAATATCTGTTACCTTACACGTTTGTTTAATGAATCCAGTGAAAAAGATCAGAGAAAAATGGAACACTGTGTTAATGTTACCACAGCTCAAAGTTTTATAAAACATAATGAAACATAATACATATACCTAACTGGTATGTAAATAAGCTTTAGCTTTTTAAATAAGAACTGACTGTTGTAGAAGAAACTTAAGTTGGAAAGTTGTAATTATACATGCATTCTGATGTACAGAATAATGATCTTGAAGTAACAGAACTTGCTTTTGTATTTAATAATAATACCAGAAGCTAATACTTTTAAAATGCCAAAAAAAGTAAAGACATTAATTTCATTACACATGGAAAAGCAACAGTCAAAGTTACAAATAATATAAATGTATATAAACAGAATACCAAAAGCATTATATTACACCCTAATTTTTCTTACACACAAGTAAATATACTCCATTTTCAGGACTCGTGTATACACTTACTTTGTTTCAGTTTTGTCATTAGAAACTCCATATCTGTTGAACTCTGTAGAAATGTACTCAGTTTTCTTCAGCCAAGGTCCAGCTTTGTTGTGATGTCGTGATCTAGGCACACAATAAATTATCTTAATACCTTTGATTAAATTCTTTCAGAAAATGAACAGTAAGGTTATACTTCAATAATCATTCAGTTTTATCTTTTTACTTAACTTCAGAAAACAAAAATTTCAACTTTTGTCAAGTATTACTAAAACAACAAAAATTCATATATTACTTGTATTAATGAAGAAAATCAGAAAATATGCAACTGACGGTATCACATGCAAATATGTTGTTATCACATTACTTTTTTTTACATGATATACCAATGAACCTATATAACAAAGATACTTAAACCAGTTTGTCGATGAACAAAACAAACCTTTTGGAATCTTGTGGTCCAAGGTTGTCTTCTTCAAGAAGCTTTTCATCTTCAAGGTCTAATGATGCTGAAAAAAATAATAAAGTTATGGTTATCACTACTGAAAATAAAAATCATGATGGCTTTTCACCAGTATTTTCTGGACACGTTATACGAATTCAAAATTGAGATATTAATAAGGTGAAAAAAAGAGCTTCTTGTACCATTTCACACATTTACAAAGGCAACCATTTTATCCAATTTGCATGTCACTTTTTTCAACTAGCCTCATTTTGATAGTATAATCTAAAACCACACCAGGTTTAGTTATTGGTTGTTTAGTTTTGTAATCATCCTTTCCACTGTATTTCATTTCACCTTCATGTATTGTAGTAAGCAAAGTAACACAACATTTGTCTTTCCATTGAATTGCTAAAATATTTCCTTTCTTCTTAATATCTCCCTTTTCAGAGGCATGTCTTACTTTCAAAGAGAATGTTGCATAATTCCAGACTTGTGTAATAATTATCAATATATATGACATTTCCATAATTTAATCAATCATTTGCATTTGGTTTTTTGTTATTTCAAAGTGCAAATATCTAAGAATCTTCATGAATCAATCTCAAGTAATGTATTTTGGAAAAACCGGAGTTCCTACAAGAGGTCATTCTTCCAATAATCAACCGACACGTGCTTTTTTAAATGAGAAATAAGCATCGACAAAGCAAAAAAAAAGTGTAAATTTCCTCAATACTTTGTATCTTTCCATTTCTTACTTCATGAAGTAGAGGGAGTGTTACTTTAACTTTCTTCAGAATTCAAGGATCTCTAAAACTCATAATATGTGTTTCTCACAAAATATGACTGATTATACTTTGATCAAATATAGCAGTAAAAAAAATTCATATTCTTTAGATTCATCCATGAGACTAAATTTATCTGCAAGTCCAGCATTTATACCATCAAAAGAATGAATAAATGGATCAAATCATGACAATTTACCCATTGGGAACCAATGGATTTTGATTCACTATTTAAATTGTATTTAAAACTTTAAATTATTATATTTGATGTTGATGAAAATTTTTTCTTCTTCATTTGAATAGTTACACTATGAAACACAAATTTTGTTCCTGGATAGTATGTATTATTTCTTAATTGCTTATGTTGTAAAAGTATAAAATTCGAGTTTGATTATGTTGAGATCACTTTGACTTAGAACATAGTGGTGAGCACTAGTGCCATGCAAGGTAGGTGCACTTATCAGACAAAGAATATGTTGGAAAGGAATCCAGCTTTCATCTTTATGTGACCTTGCAGGCCATGAGAACAGTTAATTTCTTGATTTCTTCATAAATGACACCGACACATCGGAATGTTCATTGGATCTATCTTTTATTTTTCCCATATACCATTCATGATCGTATAAGCATGCCACATATTTCCCTGGCTGATAATTGTCATTGCTATCATTAGACTCTATTTGAGCTGCTGTAGCATCACTTTCACTGCTACTACCAACAGTTACAACTGTGTACACATCATCACCTTCTCATATAGAATGTGTTGGTAGAATAAAGCTATGATGTGACTTAATACCTGCCACAGTTTTGTGTTTTTCATAGTGCTCAAGTAGATCAAACTTTACACAATTCTGCAGGACTGATTCCTGATTGTCAAGAAAGAACTGAATGCCCTGAATGTGGTTCTTTGCCCAATGGTGCATATCAGAGACACTTAAAATTTGATCATTTATTATTTTACACAACATTGAACTTTTTTAAGATAATGTTCAGAGATGTAAGAATATATGGTAAAGGCTGATTACAATATTTCAATGGTATTCATAAATTATTTCAAAATTGTATGGATATATTTGCACACAGTAACACACCAGAACTGAATTGTTTTTCAATAAAAAACGTATGGTCAGAGGATACTTTAAAAAATTATAACTCAAAAGTAGGTTGAACACCATCCTGATTGTTTTTGTAGATCATATTCAGGGATGTAAGAATATATGGTAAAAATCTGAAAAGGCTGAATAACTGGTGACATGGTCAAACTGTGGCCAGAAGTAGTGCTACTTTTAGTTAAATCGTAAAAAGTTGCATGCAACTACATTCTTTTACAGGAGATCTAACATACTTTTAACTACAACAATTGCTGATTTATCACCTAATATGTCACAGGAAATTTGTAAACAAAATTCAGCTTTGTATCATATTATGTCTCAAGAGCTATGACTTCTTAAATAAACCAATGTTTTTTATGATTTTTGGTTTTCAGATGAGTTTACAGCCTCACTATGCAAATCCTCAGAGAGATAAACTTGGTTTGAGACCATTTTTGAATTCTGTGAGATTAATTCAGTCAGTGTAGCACATTTCAGCCTTCTACCACCATTACTGTTGCAGCTTTAGGTTGCCAAGTTTGCCCGAAAACAAATTCGCCACAAATAAAAAAAAAAATTAAATTTTCTGTAAATCAGAAACTATTAGATACTGATCTAATCTTTGGCAATATTTCATTATATGGGTAAATGAGTACATGTGAAATTTTTCGAGGAATTCTGTGGGGGTCACCTCCAGCCCCCTGGATGATTTGACATGGAATGACCCTACAGTTATTTGATCCTCATCTGAATAACAAAAAGTAAAAGAAAGCTGTTGGAAATGCTGAACAAAATCTTCCAAAGACACAACAAGTTGAGAAAATAAGTTAGCAAAGCAAGAGGCCATACATCCAGGCTCTAAGGTAGAAAATGTAGAACAAAGCCAGCCAGTTCCTGCACAATAACAGCAATGCTGCATATAATAAAATAACTTAAACAGGAAACTAATTTTGCATTATATTATTTACAAGCCCAATACAAAATTGACTGCATTAACTTCATTTACCCCCCATCCTTCTATTAACAAACATTAAAAATGTTAAAATTACTTCAGTAAAGACAAAGTTAATACTTATTTGAGATTTAATATGAAATATTAAGGCATATCATAACACAAACAAGAAACTAATTTTCTAGTATATGATTTACAACAGCAATATAAGAAGAACTGACAGCTATGATCAGAAAACTTTGAAATTAAAACAAATTAAAAAAAAATTCACTTTATAAAAATATTCAGCCTAGATCTTATTTATATACATACATATATTTTTGTTCTTTTAACTGTGAAAGAGATCTTAAGACAGACTTTACAGTGAGTTTTAGCACTCAGTTGTTAATTTTATGGGGCTATAAGTATATGTTAGATATTTTAATGAATGTCTTTAATAATAATTTTGAAATATTAATACCTGATTCAAAACATCAACAACTAATAAAACTGCTGTAATAGGAGCTAATATAACACAATTTAACAACCATGTATACATATAAAACAAAAGAAAAAAATATAAACCTTTCTGGGTAACAAACTTTTAATACTTAAAATAAATATTAACCAAGGTATCATTCAGTTTACTACTTGTCATTAAATTATAATAGTTTCATGGAATTTTGTCTTTCACTTGTAATGCTGGTCAAGGATAAATACTAAAGGAACAAAGCTAAACATTTTTATCCTAAAATATACATCATACATATGACATGTTTAGTTGTGTTTTATTCAACCATAGCAAACATGGATTTGTATAAAATTTAAGAAGAATAAGTTTTATCAGAATGATTATATTTTTATTTCAAAATATAGCTTAGGGTTTGTATTTAATTATAAGGTCTATGTTTGTAAAACAATATTGGTAGTTTAGCATTAAAACACAGTTGTCAGGGCTAATAAAACCAAGGCTAGCACACTCTCTATTACTGTAGAAAACATGGTTATTTTGAGTATCAAACATTTTGTGTTTTATACTAAAATAAATATAACTGCAATAATTTCAATGCAAAAACAAGTAATTTTGAAAATGTTTAATATTTCCTTAAATGTTGTTGTATCTTTATGCTAAGGTACAGAAATAAGCACAACAAATACTCAGAATAGTTTTTACAAATAACATTATAACTAAGTGTAAGCTTGTTATGAGTGTTATAAATAAACTGATTTGAACTCTGTTATAGAAAAGTATAATATATTGATGTCAAATTAAGTAAATGAGGCCTTTTGACTTTCAAGAATGAAATTAATGCAACATCATAATTAGATAACTATCATAAGTGTATTTGTATATATCATCTTGCATATTTAAATTTGTAGTAATTTTGGTTAAATATGTTTTATTTTGGGGTCATTTGCATCAATGGTCATCAGATTTATTGAGTGACAACAGGCAATCTCTGAAATTTTGACAAAAGACTGCTATAAGCTTGCATTTGATGTCAGATGGTAGATCTATTATAGTTTTATATTTATCATATCACGATACATAAGCCACAGTAAGATAAATACATTGCAACACACAAAATCTGTACTACACCTCTAATTAAATAAGGTAAAACAAATATTTTTCAAACAACATACACAACCATTTTAACAAAAGCACATTTGTGATAAATAATAAGTCATTGACTTGAATTTAACACAATTCAACCATTCCATCCAAAGATAAAAGACTTTAAAAATGTTAAATTTACAACACTAAAGATGAAACTAACAATTCCTTTTACAGGTTTTCTCTACACTTTCTGCAAGTTGACCTTCTCATAATGTCAGCATATGTACAAAGACACATTGATTCCACTCCACTCCTACGTCACTGACATGTATTTTCATCAGCTAAAACAAATTTTTATTTTTGTGAAGGTTTGCTCAACTATTTTCTACACTGCCAAAAAACCCAAAATATTTCCACAATACTAAACTAAAGAGCATCAAATGCCTTCAAATTTGAGGTACTGGAATTTCATTTTAACGTAAGCATTTTCCAATTTGCTTACACAAACTGAAATTATATTGGTGACAAATATGTGACACATAATTATATCATTCAAAGGAATATTTTGACTGTAAGTGTTCTGATAAGGTATGCTTAAGCAGCTTAAATTATCCTTGTTCTTTCTTTACATTCAGAAGGGGACATAAATCAGATATGTCTTTATACAAATGTTTTCACTTCTCACTAGCTTCAAGACTTTCACCTAAGCACATATTTATACATGACATTGCTGCATACTAATAAGTACATGAAAATCCTCCACTATATAAAGTGTGACTCATTAATAGCACAGCTCACTCCCTCTGTATTCAACCATCATTATAAGAGCAAGAAATGATGCACTAAAAGAAGCATGGGAGGTGTGAAAGGAAGTATCTATAAGAAATACATTTCAGTCCATGAAAATGTTGAAATGTTAAATTCTATTCACATACAACTATAATCCAGTGTTGAAACAGTGAAGGGATCACAAAAGCATAATTTACTTATATAAATAAATCCCCTTCAGGAAGCACTCAAAATGAACCAATAGCATGAGGCATTGTATACAATGGAATAGTACACAGACATACTTGTGGAAGACCACACATTGTTGGTATCAAGATACACTCTCTGTTTATAAAGAGTTGCTAGAAAGAGTGGAAATAAGCACAGTCCAGAAGACGGAACAGGCTCACAGAAGTGCTACATGTATAGTGTGGCTAGGAATGTCACACTGTACATGGTTGATAAACTCCACTTAAAAACACAGCATTGGGAATGTGTTATACAGGCCACAGTAAAAGGGTCCTCATGGTCTTCACTTGAAAATCAATGAGCCAGAATGAAAATCCATCAAAGTGCAAATTAATGTTACACTTTACACTAGATATACCCATTGCCTATTGGGATATACCCTGTGCAATCTACATGCAACTATCATATTTTGGAACAAAACCTTTTATTTTATGACTTATAGGAACAATAGGTACTTATTGGAGATTAAAATTTAAAATATATTTTACAATATTTATATCTGTATTACGTATCACTTTATAAAATGTTACATCACATTTATATACATTATTATATACCTAATAAGAGAGTGTACTAATTCTCAGTTGATAACACTTAACCGTACCTGCTTTATATCCTTTCTGTCGCATTTACTTTAGGATATTCAGAAGTGAATGTAAATAAAGATTAAGAATTGTTTAAGCTGCTTAAGCATACCATATCAGAAGACTTACAGTCTCAATATTCTTTTGAAGTAATTAAAAAGGTTTGGATGTGTACATATATATAGATCTTCATTTTAGACAGAACTATTTCCAAAATAACATCACTCTTGCAGGAAAGGATGGATATTGCCACACTGTCTTTAACTGACTCTGATCTCCAGGCCCTGTGAAGGAAAAGATGTTTCTCTCTTTAGATTCTGGAAAAATGAAGCTTCAGTGAAAGCATCATCCACACATTGTTTCTTCACAGACAAAGGAAAACCATGAAAAAGAATGAAAACTTGTAACATAGTCAGTGTAATCCATTAAGACAACACAGTAGCAAAAAAGTTCAATAAAAATGAAATGATGTTCACAAAATAATTTGTTGTGAACAAAGATGAGAACAGTTATGTCTGATCAATTCCTCATAAACTCAAATTTTTGAAAGTTTCTACCAATTTTCAACTTAGAATTAAAATTTAAAAGAATTACTCAAAATTCCCAATGAATTTGTTTTCTGTAAATTTATGGACATCATTTACAAACATCTCCTTTGAAAAACTAATTTTTCCAAATTTATTTCCAATACCAGTGCTTCAAAATCATATACTTTTTCTCTTATACTCCTAGCATTACAACAGTAACAATCAAGTCTATCCTTTTCTACTACTTCTGTACTAACTTACCACGCTAAATTTTTTATTTCCTCTTATTCTTTTTGTGTTAAGTTTTCTCTGGCCCTCACCACTGTTTAGTTTTAGTTTAAAACCTCCCTTATAGCTGTGTTAATAGTCTTAGAAAACAAGCCAGCTGCTACAGTATTTAAATGTAAACCACCCATTCCTAAAGCTCCCTTCTTCCGATGAACTTGATCGATACAAGTCCAGTCGGTCTGCTCATCCTTACAGTTTACTTACTAAAACCTAAACCTAACATTTAACCCTAGTAACCTACTTATAACTTCATTTACACAGTTAATTCTTGGTTATATTCTCCTCCTGTTCTCCCACATAGCATAATCTAATTATTTTGTCCTCATTTACCAACAGATTATTCTAACCACATATCTTGTCGATAAATCACCTACAACTTCAATATCCTTCTCTGATCCTTTTGTTTTCATTCTCTCCAACAGTTCATATGCAGAATCCAAATTCTGAAATTTCTTTGTCAACATAATAGGTTCATAACAAGTAAATTCATTAATTTTTACTCTAATACTAATAGCACTCTTTCTATCATCCTGAAAGTCACTGTCATCTGATATATCCCTTTCATATTAATAAATTATTCATCCTCTGACTACTGCTTCCATTTCCCATAATCTACAATTCTTTTCATTGCCTCTAACTTCTCCAAAATTCTACATAAAACTCGTATACCTGCGCCACTAATTTTCTTTAGTACGTAGCGACCTGGCATATCTTGGTGCTTAAGGTACTAGGCTTGTACTCTTGAGCGGCTAAAATAGGATTTACCGACTTTATAACGTCCTTTTGAATGAAAGAATACACACTAGTAAGGATGAAAGAGCGAGCATGTTATGTAACAGGTGGATTTGAACTCCCAATTCTTTGTTAATATTTATCCAATTTTTTCTTTTAATGTTTTGTGGGAAAACACTCATTAAAAAAATGAATAACATATATGTATTGTTTCCTGCATATTTTCTACGACTGTGATTGGACATCCACTAAGTAGAATTCAACAATAACTTGCAAGTAATGACGTCAATACTGATTATACTACAGAGTATCTTAGCAACGTTAAACGTGGAGAAAATAATTTCGGAAAGTTAGTGAAGAATAAGAAGCCTAAAAAATATTGATATTTCGTCTTATAAAAAGAGAAGTAAGATATTATAATGGAATTAACATTAAAAATTATTATTTTTGCTTAATTATATTTGCTGTCAAAACCCAACCCAAATGCATAAAAAATTAATTTTATCTCTTAAAAATGTGAAAAACCTGTACTATTATATCCAGAAACGAAATAATACAGCAGTTCCTTTACACAACTTGTTTCCAACCGAAAACCCCTCAGTCACTGCTTCTGTTAGTTAAGATTGGAGAGGCTAAAGGGATACAATTGTATCTGTAGGAAATAAAATCATAATATAAAACTAATACAGATGTCCTTTTAATTTGGGTTGTACGAGTTCTTGATAGGGGCCATTTACAATGTAATACTGTATACTAGAAAGAAAATTTATGGAAATGAAACCAGCAAGAAATCGTTGTACTGATTCATGATGAGGAAAAACCCACTTGAGAAAAATGTATTCTAAAGTGGGCTGGTATTGGTATTAACTGTTTGTTTGTTTTGGAATTTCGCACAAAGCTACTCGAGGGCTATCTGTGCTAGCCGTCCCTAATTTAGCAGTGTAAGACTAGAGGGAAGGCAGCTAGTCATCACCACTCACCGCCAACTCTTGGGCTACTCTTTTACCAACGAATAGTGGGATTGACCGTCACATTATAACGAACCCACGACTAAAAGGTCGAGCGTGTTTGGTGTGATGGGGAATCAAACTCGTGATCCTCAGATTACGAGTCGAGTGCCTTAAACACCTGGCTATGCCGGGCTATTTACAAAAAAAAGAAAAAAAAAGAACACTGCCCAAAATTTGTGTAGATATTATAATGTACATCAATTAATAGATAAGGAAGTGACTGAAAACAGAAAGGAAAAGAAAACCTCTAGAAGATTATTAAACCTTCTCAAGTGTGAAAACATTTAAAACTTTGCTAAACTAGTTTAAACACCTGGCCATGCCGGGATCTGTTTACTCTCTCTTCTGTAAAAGATGGTAAACTCAAGATTTCGTAAATAATTTTAATATTTTTGGAATATCTTCTTTCAAACATTTCCATTCACTTTATGTTTTTCTCTTATTGTGAAAATGTGTTGTTCTTATAGCAAAGCAACAACAGGAAATCCTCTCTGTCTACCAATGGGAAATCGAACGCTCGATTTTAGGATTGTAAATCCTTACTTATCATTAATTATGAATGTATTTTGAGATGAAACCTGTTGTGACTTACAATACCATATATATATTTTAGGCTCATAACAAATTATTAACTACTTTTCTTCAGGAAAGCTCATAAATCGAAAATCCTGTTTGATATAAACAAAGTTTAACAAATGTAGTTGATAGTTTATCTTGCTCTGTACCTATTTAATAAAAAAGTAGTTTATCGACTTCTAGAAGTTTGGTATAATAATATTAATGTCATATCAGTTCAAAACAACCCACCCTCATTGCACAGCGATATGTCGATAGACTTGAAGTGTTAGAAATCGAGTCTCGATATCTGTTATCCGTGGTGGACAGAGCCCAGATAGCTCAATGTTTAGTTTTATGTTTATTTTGTAGGGTTGTATCACTTCTCTGTCTTCATGAGTCATTAACTTTTGAAGTGGAGTCGTGCTTATCCTATTTACTAGTACAGATACTTAGCATACGTATGATGTAAAATGAGGACTTAATTAATTAATTATAATTTATCAACATGTACTGGTCCCCTGGAAGAACTGGTATCAACAGAAACAAAAGTATGAGAAGAGCAATTCTCTCCAAAAGCAAACAACTTGGAAACATGAAAAGTATTGAAAAACCAAAACTCCTCAAATGGTGTGGAATATGACAGACTAAAACAAAAAAGTGTTAAAAACAAAGAAAAACAGAGAGTCCAAATGTCTTCTCATTGATTACATTCTTACTTAGAAACATTGTTTTACTGAAAAGAAGAAATCACTGGCCAAACCCATGAATCTAATTTCCTAAGAATTAAAGTCTGTATATAACTTTGAACTAAATTCCTGGGAAATCTTATCAGTAGCACGTTCAGCTATAATGGGAATTTCTATCGTCAATACACTGATCATATATTACTGCAGCAGTAATTTGGTTTATCAACATATTAGATACCCAGAGCTCTCATGATTGTGAACAAATGTTCTTAATGTAAGGCTCAGGGAAAAGAGGAAAAATACCAGAGACAGGAATTTTGTTTCTTTTGTTGTTGTGGTTTTATTTCTGAAAATATTTTTGACAATTTGAAAGCTGCAGGAATATTCTTCTATGACATCATATGTTTATTCTGGTTTATCAAGTGCAGTATGTAATATTTAACTGATTGAAATCCAAATTATTTAAAAGATAAAAATTCATCTTGACCAAAAAATATGGAATTTAAACTTTTTATATTTGAAAAGAAAGATATAAACCCTTAATAGAATTAGATTTATCTTCATTAATTTTCTAAAAGGTACAACTAAAGATTGCCATTTAAACTCTTAAAATGCTTCAGTAGTTTAACACTAATAATACAAACACAGAAAACTGTACAGTTGATTTAAAAGACCTTTACACTTCACATTTTTAGTAGATAATAGATACATAGATAAAAAAATAAACTACATTACCTTCATCTCTCAAGTCCACGTAAATACTCTTCTTTTCACTTATAAAAAACACACAGTACAGATTTAGGATCAGTTCCTGAAATTAAAATAGTTACATCACCTTTTTTACAATAGATGAATGTAACTGAACTGTAGCCATGTTAAAAGTAACAAGATAAAACACTTCAATGTTGTTGTGTGTGATTTACATAAAGCAGACTTTGAACACTTGTTTTTATTCACCCTAAGAATATCAGTGATCTAAGTATTGAAAAACACACAAAAATATGAAAACTAATTTAATATTAAAGATAGCTATGTACAGTATAATAATTCATGCTTTCAGTTAATATGTACACAATACTTGTACCACACACTTGTTACATAAGTTGTTTTAATTCATTTAAAGTTATAAAAACAGATAAAATGTACCAACATGCATTTTTAAAATGTATAAAAATAACATTCAATAAAGTTACAGTAATATAATAACTTATGCTTTTTTGTTTTGAATGAGTTTTAACTATGTAAATAATTTCATTGTACTTATAAAGCCAATTATTGTTGGTTAGTCACAATTATCTACCTAATTTATGTCTCTCTAAGTGTTATAACTGCAAAACTCATATGCAATAAAATTGTATTTCTTTCCAACCACTCCTAAAGTAAATATTTAAATCTCACTGATAAAGAATAAATATTTATAATTACAAGTTGTACATAAATTTTAGTGCCAGACCTTAAACAAATACTGAAAATAAATATTTATAACCTTAAATGGGTGAAATTGTAAACCTGATGTTCCACACTTTAGAAATTCTTTTATATATAACTAATGCTAAAAAATTCCTTACTTATGTCAGGATTTCAAAGTCATGGAAATGTTTCTCTAAAAGTAGAAAGCAAAGAGGTTCCATCTTTAAACACATTTAAGACTACATATCAAGAGCAATATTAATATGGTAGAATACATCATGATGTATTTCAGTTTCTATATAATACATAAGGTATAAAAACCATAATAATTCTGAAAAGTATTTTAACTTTTTCTTGAATAACTCAGTCTGAAAGATTCAACTTATGTTATTATTTGCTATTTCTAAGAAATAAAATCTTAAAAAACCTTTATGACCTACTTAGACAGCCAGATCATTGATGTATCCAAAGATAATCTGTATTAAAAACACTTATGTAGTAATTCTTAAAAGTCTTCAGTTAACTATAAAATCCTATGTTTGTTAGTACTATGAAACCTCACATTGACATATTCTCCTGCTCATTTTACACCACTTCAAAACAAGCAAATGCAATAATGGGAAAAAAGAAAAAAAATCAAAATTTTTGTATTTATATGTTTACCAAAACATGCCATATCAACATGTAGGGGGAGGTTAAGTGATTAACAATATATCACGCATTTCGTGATGACGACAAACCAACTTGAAGTAAAAATGTATTTCAGAACAACTGTTGCAAACTCCTTCTTTGTTGATCTGAATATAACCTAAGAAGGTCAAAACATTGTTTTCAGTTTTATTTTGGTATAACCAGTTGTTCTGAGATACATATCACATACTTGTTATGTTACTGGAAAGTCATACAACAATAGGAATATACAAATTTCATAATTTCTTGCTCACACTCTCTATTGAATTACACAGAAATAACTTATGGGAAAGCTAGTCTAATCTAGCTTTTGTATTAGGTACAATTAAGATAATAAACTTTACTCCATACACAAATTACACTGCACAACAATTTTTCTTTTAAATGTTTTGCTTCCTGAAAAGGTTTTGCTGATTGTGACAGGTACCTGGTGGGTATGCACAAATACAGTTTTGGTTTTGCTTCATCATGTGGAAACTTTGAGAAATAAACAGTTAATTGTTTACTGGCAATAACTTATTTAAATGTGTTAATGTTTGTAATATGCTATTAAGTTCAACATAATTAAAAGTGTTTTGCTCCTGATTTTTGTTTGTATTCAATGTCCGGTGCATCACGTTGCAGTGTCCAACAGTAGTCAGCAAGCATTGACAAATTCCAGTTGCCCTGATATTGTTTTCCCATGGTAGCAAAACTGAAGATTTCAACGAAACTGTACGTAATGGGCAAATTTGGATATGATTTTTGTGTTCAGCAGCCAAAACTCTACAAGGAACACCCAACAGTGTTCAAGAAGCAAAAACTTTGTTGTGCAGTGTTATCTAACATCAACTTCATTCTCCACAAGCAAGGAAAAGTGACAGAAAAAACCTATTTCATAATATAAATAGTAGTATTTTACCTTTCTGTGTTGTTACAGATTTGAATATCAAGTTCAGGTCCTCAATTTCCTTCCTACTTGTTGATCTACCTAAGGTAATGTGAGTAGAGTGTGATTACTCTTCTAATACCAGCAATTTGTTTGAACCTTTGTATCAATAACTTCAATAAACATTGCATACTATTTCATTGATTAAGTGAACAAATCATGCATTACAAAGATAATTAGAGTTTTAAAGTATTCAAAATATATTATCTGATACATGTTCATTAAAAATAATGTGACAGCTGTTAAGATGAAAACTACACTGTGAATTTGACATTAATGTGGTACTTCTAAGATTACTATATGGAAGTATGATTTTACAAAGCCTTTCATACTGTTTTTGTTCCTACTTTCCTGCAGACAATGTTGATGATAATTATGAAATTACAAAGTGTTAAAGACATGTTAAAAAGGCCATCACAAAATTTTGCAGTTTCAAACACTGGTAAAAGTTAAGGTAGCCTTGGATACCTGGTTGGACTGTAATATTTTGAATGCTAATGCACTGTCTTCTCATGAAGTTTATAAGAACTGACCACACCTTTTCAGCATGATATTAAAGCAGTAAAATAAGATAAATAACACCCAGAATTTGCCTTTATCAGACCCAACTTAAATACATCTGATCTATTCAGGATGTGTGTGTGTGTTGGTGTGCATCACCACTGAATATACCCCAAATCAGTCATTTTCTGACCTCAACAAAGTATTTGGTTATTTCAAAAAACATATTTGATACACCAGCCAAAGAATACTATAAAAAACAGAAACAAGAAACAGTCTCACCTCTGCCTTACACACCATCCCATGTGCACCAGACAAAACAACATCACCAAACAAGAAGCATCACAACATAATTGAAAAAACAATTAGTCAACATGACTATAATCCATAATTACTACACGACCTGTGTGAGGTCACTCACACAATCAGCAGAACTTCACAAGTAGCATGGAAATTTCTAAGGCAGACATAAAGACAGCTTTCTGTGCAAGATGTGAACTGCCTCTAAAAAGATTAATTTTTGATTACTGAATGTTGAAGATAGTAATAATTGGACACACAAGTTGATTATTTTCATAAAATTAATTCATTACTTTGCATGAAACCAACTGATATAATCAATTCTCATAGGAATACAATTGTATTTCATTCTGATTAAGAAATTTTGAAATTTAACCATGAATCTTGCAACAATAAGTTATTTTACGGTCTGGCCTAAAGCTAAGCAATGTAAATCTAAATCTAAAATAGTCAAAGTGAGAAAAAAATAGTGCCACCATCAATACAGATACCAATTTATTTTAGTTTCTGGTCAAACACATTAAAATTACAATTAGTTGATATAAATAAATCAACTTTTTTTAGACTGTTTGCAAATTTTTAACACTGCTTCCACAAGCCAGACACCCAGGATTTGTGCTGAATGACTGCCCTTAATAAATAACATCCTTCTAGAATGAGCTAAAACTCACTTTTAGAGTTTTCAGGTTGAACAAAAATCTCCCACAAAGTTTTATGAAAAAAAAATATGCAGATTTAGTAATGCTATTCCAAGTTTTTGACTCCCATAGCACACAGTGGTAAACTTGGAAGATGTGTATGTTGTGTTATTGACTATTTGCTTTCATTCTTGCTTTTAGTTTTCAAAGTAGATACAAAATCCACGACCTTCATATCAGTGGGACAGTTCTCATCTAGCTATTTCAAAAGTTTGTTCTTCAATCTATCTTTCATTTCTTTAAACATCATTGACTAGCATATCAGTGCAAGTATAACTTTCTCTGGCAAAACTTGTTGCATATTACTGGCATATGAGAATAGTTTTGTATCATCAGATTTAATTGTATTTCCAGTCATGTTCATAAGATCATCTGGATCTCCTGGAAGTAACATAGTACAAAGAATCCTTAATCCTGCCATGCAGAATGCAAGCAATCAACTGTTCTTTTCAAGAGCACTGAAACTTGATGCTTTTCATAGAGCTTCTTGATTTGAAAAGTTTAATGTTGTTGTGGATTCAATACCAAATTGAATCGGCATTGCTCCTGTGCCATGTTGAAATACCACAACAATGTCTTGCTTTTACACTTCAATTCTTGGATAATCTGCATCATTCATTCAGTGTCACAAACTCCATGGGATCCTCAGAAGTACTGCTAGGCATTTCATCTTCATCACTCTCCAGTGGAATAGATGAATCAGTCCTTCCTTTTTTCTTTCTTCATACTTATAATTTACCTTGCAGCTCTTTCACACCTGCTTTTTATGCCATTTTGACCTCTAAGTCTGAACCATTGCATCTACACTGTCACTTTGAACTTACAAGCTACTTTCTTCTTTTCCTGTATTAATGTTACTTTATCAATAGAGGATCAGTATACTTAATCACTGAATGTTGTAGCATGTTGATATCTGTTTTGTGGCCAGCTGCAGATCCAGTTTTAACAAACTGTGTAACAGTTGTCTGTTTTTTGGCTAATGAGATTTTGGTAAAGGCATCAGCCAATAAACAAAATATCCAGATTGACAGCAATGTACAATTATCTACCCATGTTGTTTCTGGTCTTGTATCTGAATTTGTTTTAATGAAAAACTATTTAATATTATAAAAAATATTAAAATAAAAAAAATAGTTTTTCATAGTTTAAAACTTTCACATAAAAAGTCACTAAAGCAATTAAATTAAAAGGAAAAGTACTTGTCCTATTAAACACTCTTGATGATTTACTCGTTACTTCACATGGACAAGTGACAGTGAGAATAAAACCATAATAATTTGCAGGACTCACTCAACAACTGGAAAAGCCTTTTTTTCTTATTACGATAAAGCCACAATTCAAAGTGACAGGACATGCATTTATTTCACCATTGCCTTTAAAGTTTAAAAATCGTAAATTTACAATTTATGTTGTCCCTATTTATGTTATATACTAATAATTTAATTTTAAAATGTTGTCCAAATCTACTTACATTGAACATTTGTAATAATATTGCACATACTACTTATAATTAGCATGAACAATTATTATGTGGCTAACTAACTCATTTTTGTATTAACACTCACAGACTGGAATTAGGCTCAGCCGCTACGATAAATTCAAGTCACAGTATATTACTTTAAAGTCCAAATATTGCACTAGTTACAATTTACATAATTCAGAATTTCAATGCCTATGTATACAACAATAAAATTGTTTTACTTTGATATATTTCATTCTTCTGATCAACTTTCTTTCCTGGTTCGTTTAGTTTTTTCCTTTAGAGACATCACTTCACTAAATTAAAACTATAAAAAATTGTCAGTTTCCCGCGTTGTTAGCTATCCATATGTGTTATCAAGCGACCTCTACAGTTTCGAACAAAGAGTACAACGGAGTCTGCAAGAAAGTTCTCGTCATATTAAGAAAATAAAAAAGCATACGTATGTTTATATTCTTATCATTGTTAGTAGAACAGAATATTTTGAAATATTAGTAGTATTATTAGGTTAAAAGGTGAGAAATAGGACATGACTGATATCATAATAGTTGTCTCCAGATCCTAAGATAAGTAATTAATATGATTTTAATCTGTAATTTTTTGATATTGCATTAGTTCTGGAACTAGCGCTCATACCCACGAAATGTGTAAAGCTAAAATTCTATGTCGGATACTGATAAAACTCAAAGCTGGTAGTAGAGGTAGTTGTACGTTAATTATTGCAAATACAAATTATAAATTAAAGTTTTTCAAAGTGTGTATGAGATTGGGATAAATGGCTCATTTATTATCTGAGTTCACAATATTTTGTGACACAATAACTTGTAAGTTACTCAAAATTTCGAATAGAAAGACTTGCATTTTCAAAGCAGTATATTTTAATTTTAGATTGTAACATAGTTTAGTTGGACATCAGTTTGTTTGTTTAGAATTAAGCACAAAGCTGCACAATGGGCTCTCTGTGCTCTGTCCACCATGGGCATCGAAACCCAGATTTTAGTGGTGTGAGTCTGCAGACATACCGTTGTGCCATTAGGGGCTTGGACATCAGTATGAGCACTTTTCTAACATCTAAATTGTATTTTATTAGGTGTCAGTTTAGTCCTCAAATGTTACCTTAGAGTATTAATAACAGACATAATACATTTAGCAGATTAAGTAAAAAATATTAATTCTTAAATCATTTGTCTTGATTGATAATGTAGTAAACTGCTGTTGTGGCATATAACACAACTCATTAAGGATATTCATTTGGAGCATTCTTGGAAATTTCACACACATACATTTATATTCTTGTGGGATCACTGGCCATTAATAGAAAGCCAAAGGGTCTGATATTACTGAAGATGAAAACATTTTTAAATTGTTCAGTTACTTATTTTGCTTATGCTTGTGACTGTTTTTGGATAAAATACAAATAATTTTCACAATAAAATGTTATTACTTAACTTTCAAATATATGCACATTTTATAGAAATTTAATATAAAACATTTTCACTATTTCAGTGTTAATTTGATAAAAATACGTATACACTGAATATACTTTATATGTGTATATAAAGTCATAAAGTATAGCAGTTTATAAAATAATTTTAAAAAATATTTTGAGTATGATATTTTTATTGTTTGAGTAATCTATGATTATACAAGATAACAGTACACTCTCACATAACTTTGAAAGGTATTTTTTTGAACATTTAATTATTTTTCTATTGTAAATAATATGATATGATGATGGATTTTTAATGAATCTTTGTATGCATTGGAGCCTTTTTAACAATAAAATATTGTTTTCACTGCATAATACTCCTGTCTTACAGGTAAATATCAGTTATTCTCTTTGAAATGAAACATCTGTTTTCAATTGCCTAACTTTAAACTTCATACAACTTTTGAACCACTTACTTAATCAAATGAGATTCTGGTTCTTATTCCATAGTATCAACTATTATTTGTATCTTGATAAAATTATTGCAAATATTAACAACAAAGGCACCATATATAAATATGTTTGGAATCCCATTAGAAAATAATGGTGGTGTGAAGGTTTAACATTATTTAAGTATGATTATTTACACACATTGAAAAACCTTCAGTAGTCTAATGTATTTGACTGAGGTGAAAAAAGCTAAAAGAATTAAGTATCCTTTTTTTAGAGAATATATAATTTGAAAACAAGAAGGCAATTTTAACCTTGATATAAGATTTTGATTTGGGCTACCATTGCATTTAATAGCTTATAAGGCTCGCTGGCATACAACAACTACAGTAGTGGTTGGAATACTAGTTTGTTATAACAACAGTTTTTATGATATGAAGTTTGTGAATGCTAACTTAGAAAAGGCATTCACTCCATAACAACTGTTATACAAGTGTTCATTGTCTGTTCCCTAGTAGGACAGAGGTAAGTCTTTGAATTTATAATGCTAAAATCAGGGTTTTGGTTCCCCTTGGTGGACACAGCAGATAGCCCTTTGTTGCTTTGCTATAACAAAACAAACACATTCTGTCTGATATGTTTAGAATATTATCTACCATCCACTCACCATATTGTCTGACTGAAATAATATATGAATGAAATCATTAGTTCTTTAATGCATGTAATAAACCTTTGAAGTCAATAGTACATGTAGTTTTGAAAATAATTAATGCATTCAGAGGGAGATATTAAGTTTCTAACTTGTTATATTATATTCATAAAGTTTATTTGCAATTTTTATCTATTTTGTTTCACACAACTATTTAAAAGTTATTATATTTTATCAGAATATCTCTCCTTTATGATTGAACCTTTTTATATTTATTACTCATGTAAAATAATAACATTTGGTCAATCTAGAATCTCTTAAAGCTGAAAAGAAATTATATCTGAGACAGCTCATATCCTTATGTTTTCATTATCAACTTTGAGGGTTATTTTTAGGAGTCACAGGACGATGGAAAAATTCCACACGTATAAAAAATTTGCTAATATGTTCTTGGGCTATGTAGCAGTGGTAGTGGATTTATCAAGTGGAAGCTGACGTATGTTCTCCATAGAGAGCCATTGTGTGGGTTTTTTGTACATTAAAACACAGCTGGCTACAGTACAATGTTTTATCTCATTAGACAGGACTTATTGTACAAACAGTACTGGTATGTTTTTTTTTTCTGGTCACAATCAGCTATGTTTTTTGAGTGGTTGTGATGCATGCTTTGTTAAATAGTGGGGTTTAACTACATTGCTTTAGTGATTATGTTGTGAATTCCATTTCCTGAAGATAGATAATTATAACCTTCCTTATTTGGTAAAACATAACTGGAGTAATCATGTTGTATATTTTGTTTTTTAGTGAGGTATGAGTTTAGTGCGTTATGTAATCATGGTATTTGATTTTTGTCCTGTTGAGATGTGAATCCAGAGTTTTGGTATCATGAAAATTCTAGTCAGAAATAATATTATCTAGATATTTTCAAACATTTGTTAACTTTTCATGAGTCTATGCAATCGCTGTCTTCAGCAATTTTTTACTCGTGAAAAAATTTAAAGGAACTCAGCATTGTCAGTTTTTATGCCCCTGTAAAAGTGTTTCTTGTGCATAACATCAGGGTCATAAAAGCAAGAACTTGTTTACCCTTTTTAATACTACTAAAATATTAGGGAATAAACATTTGATCATATTTTAGGTTTTGTAACGTCATTAAAACTTTAAATTACTTTTCCATTATTTACAATTTGTTACCCTCTTATTAGTTACAAAAAAACAATGTGCTCATTTCCTTTAAAGGAGTTTCAAAGGAGATGACAGGGTTTATAATTTTGTTGTTTTCTGACAATAATTATATTTGCTCAGGCTGCAAGCTAAGAAGTAATGCATTAAATTAATCTTGATTCTCCTTTATTATGTTTATAACAAATACCTGATTATGAGTTCCAATAAAAAATTGCTAGGTTTATCAACAGCTTTACTTAAAACCTTTAGATACCTACCTTGTAGCTTAAAATTGGAAAATGTCACTACCACAGCAGCTTCTTGGATATAAAATATGGCAATTATCAGTCAGGTTTTCAAAGAAATCTATGCGGTCTTGATGACATTCTGTAAGCCCTGACATAATGTGATTGGGATTAACTTGTTGCTGCTTGCTGGTAATATCAGCAGCAGGTTACCACAGAGATGTATTGTTCTTAGTATACATATACAGTAAATGCCATTGAAATAATGTGCTTTATGTAATTTCAGATTACTGTACCTAAATAAGCAGCTGTTTTATGTAGGATGAAATTCTCCTGCAGGGTTAAGAACCTAAAAGAACAAACCAACATTTATTATTATAGAGTATATATAGTTGCAAATCTACAGTATGACTTAAACGAGTCTTACAAATCATAAACGATCAAGTCTGATTGTAAGCACTTGTCTGCAATGGCAGATTCATTGCTCTTAACTTTAACCATCTGTTCCTAGAAGTATTTCTTTAGACGTCACTGAACCAAGAAGTTTAGAAATAGTAGATATTTTATTTTTACCTAAAACATGAATGAATTTTTATTTCTTAAAAAAGTTATAGAAGTTGCTATTTAAGAAATGTTTTCTTGCAGGAAAGACAAATAGAAAGTTCACTAACATAAGTTTCAGTATTAAATGATAAATAGAAAAAAACAGAAAATAAATATGCAAATCAGTTACATGTTGCGATGATGTAAGGAAAACACTAGGTAAAAAAAAATTAATTAAAGAAAAGCAAAATATAGGAGTTTGAGAGTGTTTACAAGAGGATAACTTATTGTTTAATTTTAAAAGTACAATAAAGAGAACAGACTACTAATATTCATCACTGGTACAACTCACTTACCATTTCAAACAATACAATAGTCTTCTTCTGCTAGATGGTTGGTGTTTAACCTTCCAGTCCTCTTTACCTCAAAATTAATATCTGTGATGCTAAACATCTTTTTTCTTGATCATTTAGTGGAAATGTGTACAAAGAAAGCATACTCATATCAAGAATTTCAACTTACATTCTTTGTCCAGTGAACAATGTCACTCCATGACCTTTGTTCACTGACAGCATTGGTCATGAAACATTTTCAATCATTATCATACTTGGTCAACCAGGAATATTTTAGTTATAACCCATTTAACCTGGACTCTATATACAGTACTAAAACATATCTAGGAGTGGATCCACTAAGATCTTACTATACCAGTTAAGTGTCTCCTTTATTTTAATTAATTCTATAGCTGCCCCAATGCATCAATTCTTTAATGATTTTTATTTTACGATTTTCCAATCTTAATTCAGTCCAACCTTTTTTAAAAACAAATAGATTTACTTCAGTTTCTCAGATTCGATTATTTTATTACTGTGATTTTATCTGAATCTTTTTCAGTCTTCAAATTCTACCGTATTCTCTGTTTCTGTTTCTAAAACTTAGTTTACTTCAAATGTTTAGAGTTCCCAAGTTTATGTCGAAAATAGTGTTCAGAGTAAGAGAGAGAAAAATTATACTTTTCTATAGACCTTTACAAAGCAGAATAATTAGGATAAAGAACATTTTTGAGTCAAATCTAACACATAGTACCTCGGTACACACCCACACTATCCCCTTACCATGTGTGCAAAGTTTTAGCTTCTCTTCCCTTGGATGCATTGCAGTCAGACATACAACTCATCATAATGTTAATGGTTAACTCTGTGTAACCAAGTTATCCAGCTCAGACAGTTCTTATTTTAGTTTGGCTCTTAAAACGTGTAAACAGATAAACTGTTGTTTCATGAACCAAAACCAGAAGTGTGTTAGTTTGGTGCCAAATCTTCTCACTACCTCCATGTGATTATTCCAATGTACTGGTCATTCTGAAAGTCCATTGACCAATGAAACTAAAGTGGTGACCTGAAAATGAACATGTCCAGTAAGGTAAGAGACTGTACATTTTCACTAATGACAGCACCAGAAACAAACTCCTACGGTCAAGATTCTAAAGGTTGTCTTGTGGTCTTTCTACAAAACACGGTGATGTTTCCTTCTTCACCATTCAATAACTTTATTGGTGCTATCTTCCTCATAGTTCCCGGGACCTACTAAAGCTACATCTTGTAATGTTCTTTGAAGAAACACAGTAAGCCCAAAATTAAAGAAAAAACCAGGTTAAAAACTAACTATACCTTAGTAACGAATGACACCATATGAACAAGATGTACTTCCAAACTAAAATTAAAAGAAACAAGTATTTTCATTTCTTGCTTTTATAGTTCATTTGCCATGCTGTGTTCTAGCCAAGAGAGTGCATAATTCAACTCGTGATTTATAGCATGCGCACGTTTTACTGATTTTTAGTACTCGTCTGGATAAATAGTAACCAATGTTCATATCTTTAGAATTTGCTTAGATAAACAATCATCTATGTTCTGATCGTTAGTATTTTCCTGGATAGATACTGTTGTGTGTTACGATCCTTAGCACTTGCCTGATTAAAAATATGCTCAAATTACGTTTTCTTACAATAAATAGTTACAGTTGCTCGTATATCACTCTATAGTCTTAAATACATTGTTCCCAAACTTCTGATCTGTAACAGTTGGATATTGTGAGTAATAAAATACATCCAAATATTAGTACTATGATCACATTAAAATTTAACATTAATCCTTCTCTCTAAATATTCCACTTCTATAAATACACTATAAAACTGAATACGCACGTTTCGAACCCAAGAACTTTCATTTTGAGATCAAGTACAAGGTTAGAGGTCGTGAATCGCTGCACTACACTTTTCTGATAACTTATATACAGCTGTTGTGTACTTGGTATGATCTTGTGTTTAAGGCGCTCAACTCTGAATTTAATAGTCATAGGTTTGAATCTCCGTCACCAAAAATACTTGCCCTTTCATCCATGGGGCATTATATGTGACGGTCAGTCCCATTATTTGCTAGTGAAAGCATAGTCCAAGAGTCGGTGGTGGATGGTGTTTAGCTATCTTTCCTCTAGTTTATGGTTGCTAAATTATGAAAAGTAAGTAGAGATAGCCCTTGTCCTGCGTTTCGCAAAATTCAAACCAAAGCGATATGTCTGTGGATTTAGAAGGCTAGACACCAGGTTTCGATATCCGTGGTGGGCAGAGTACGGATAGCTCATTGTGCAGTTTTGTGCTTAACTTCAACCATTTCAAACTACATTTTATGTGTGTCCTATGCTCCGCTAGGGGTGATTTGTTTTTGAATTTCGCGCAAAGCTACTTGAGCGCTATCTGCGCTAGTCGTCCCTAATTTAGCAGTGTAAGATTAGAGAAAAGGCAGCTAATCATCACCACCCACCGCCAACTCTTTGGCTAGTCTTTTATCAACAAATAGTGGGATTGACCGTCACATTATAACGCCCCAGGGCAAAAAGGGCGAGCATGTTTGGTGCGATGGGGTTTCGATTCCGCGACCCTCAGATTACAAGTGGAACGCCTCAACCCACTTGGCCATGTCAGGCCACGCATAAATGAAGAAACAATAAACTTATACTATAAGATGGCTTATTTCTTTTCGAAACATGTACAGCCTAGAGTAAAAGACAAAAGAAAAGATATAACATTGTTTCACAGACTATTTAGACAGATTATTAGTGCTGAATCTAAGTTAAATGGACGACAACTATTGTAGAAACAAAAGTGTAGAGGAAGACGTTTCGATATAAGATTTCACCGTCCATTCAACTGTGTTTCAAAAAATATAATAGTTTGTGTGTTAAGCTTGACCGAGTGATTTATATTAAAGATATAACATTATTTCACAGACTATTTAGACAGATTATTAGTGCTGAATCTAAGTTAAATGGACGACAACTATTGCAGAAACAAAAGTGTAGAGGAAGACGTTTCGATATAAGATTTCACCGTCCATTCAACTGTGTTTCAAAAAATATAATAGTTTGTGGGTTAAGCTTGACCGAGTGATTTATATTAAAGATATAACATTATTTCATAGACTATTTAGACAGAGTATTAGTGCTGAATCTAAGTTAAATGGACGACAACTATTGCAGAAACAAAAGTGTAGAGGAAGACGTTTCGATATAAGATTTCACCGTCCATTCAACTGTGTTTCAAAAAATACAGTAGTTTGTGGGTTAAGCTTGACCGAGTGATTTTTATTCGGGCAATGCATCTAAAGATCCATAGTTCACGTTTCACCTAAATAAAAGCGCGCCAATAGTTTTAATAGTGGCAGTGAGATTGAAGAATTCGAATAAAGCAATTTCAGAGTCGATAGTAAATGCTGCTCGTATCTGTCTGTCAGTTCAAAATTAGGGAAAGCTAGCACAGAGACCTCTTGCGTACTTATGTTCAAATATCCAAGTAAAACAAAATTTCGTTTTGTCGCGTCAATAATAGTTCAGCGGGCTTTGACACTAAAGTCAGGAATTCGATTTCTCGCTGTAGACAAAAGTATAAAGTAAAATATGTAGCTTTGTGCTAACCTAAGAAACAAACAAACAATCGTTTTGTTACATTTCACTGTCGACACCACACTGTTAAAAATAATTATAAACCATATTCCCAGCTATAAAATTCAAACCCAAAACAGTGTTATTAGTTACTTTCTTAAAAATAATGACAGAAATCTTCAGTAGTTGGCTCTGTTCACAAACAGCAACAGATGAAATCATAGTAAACAAGACCCTAACCGTCACAAACTCACTTCGATATAGATTTATTACTAAATCATTGTTGCATCTGATAGATACCGCACCCTGCGATTTTTTTATCTGATATTGATGTATGACGTTATGGGCTCAAACACTCACATCTCGCTCTCCTAATTTCAATTGATTTTAATTATTTTATTGCTCTTGAATTTCTTCATGTGAGACTGACGTGTGGAGGTTAAAACTGACAGTCAGTGTTCCAACCACAATGTGGTTTCTACGTCATCAGTCAGTGTTTCCAACCACAATGTGGGTTCTACGTCATCAATCACCTTCCAAATCTAGAGTACAGTTTATATATCACATTACAGCCTGTATCCTGGGGATCCTTTTAATTGGTGCAGCGTCTTTGATTTTTGTTTGGATTTATTTTTGTTTATTACAAACATATGTTATACAGTATATTAATTAGAGAAATGTAAACTAATTTGTTATCGATAAATGCTATACCTATGAAACGTTATAAATGTAAAATCTGCCATGCAAATTAAATGTAGAACTGTTTGTTTATTTTTGTTTAAAGTTAGCTACACAAATACACAATGGGCTATCTGTGGCTGCCCATCACGCTTACCTAAACTTATTTTCTAGCATTATAAGTCCACAGAAATATAGAAGTGAAAGTCATTGAGTCATTGTTTAAGTAACACACATTAACATATACCTACATAAAACATAGTGGAATTTTATATAAGTAAAAAAAAAATAACGTATTTAAAAATGTAAAATATGCCATATATCTGAAGTCTTATTTTATAATGGAGTAAAACTACATTTACTAAAATCATAGTGTGTTGTTGTTTTCAATCATAAGATACTTTTAAAGTGACTCTAAAAACGAAAACTATAAATCTAGTGTTATAATATAAAAAGATCAATGTTGACACTTCGTCTTGTGGTGATGGCATCACTTCTAGCAGCACTCCCTCTGACATTAGTGACATGATCATATAATGCTGCCTAATAACATCCTCGTTTTTGGAAAAACATGGGTTTTCATATTAAGTATTTGAAAAAAAGTTGATATTAAATTTGGTTATTACTCCAACTTGTATATTAATTATTTTAATTTTGCATATCACATACATATCCATCACCTAATTAATTTATTAATATTTAATTAAATAAAGTATTACTTAAATATTAATTAAGAATTTGCACTTCACCATATATTAATCACATTATTAATTAATCTTTAATTAATAAATCTCCCCCCAGTAACACCTCAACCACCCTTCCTCCTGGTATTGTCTTTTGGCAGATAGTACATGGCCAGCAAGATCTGCTCGCATCTCTGATGATTCCTGGGCAATGAACATAACTAGTGGATCTATCCTCTATCTTCTTTGCTCTTAGGTGTCCTTGCACAGTCAACTCGTGAATTTGTTCCATCAGTTGAGTCCTGTATTCTGTCGTTTTGATTTGCTGCACTTCCCCAGTATAATTTCTCTGTTTGATTTGGTACAGCAATTCCTTCTAATACTCTGCTCTATAAGTGCTTTACCTCTTTGTCTTCTGCTCGATTTTTTTTCCCATATTTTATCACAAAGATTGTCTAGCGAAAAGTGTTTCTTTTACGCTTCTTTCAATTCCTGCAAACCTACATTCGTGATATCACCTTTTGACCTTTGTAAGATCTTCGTGTTATGTTTGCTCTTATTTTCTTGAGCTCTGTTTGTGACTGCCAATGCTTCTTCGTTTATATATATATATGTTTTTCATACATATAGTCTTTGGTAGGTCTGACATAGCACTCT
Source organism: Tachypleus tridentatus (assembly GCF_004210375.1). Taxonomy (NCBI): domain Eukaryota; kingdom Metazoa; phylum Arthropoda; class Merostomata; order Xiphosura; family Limulidae; genus Tachypleus; species Tachypleus tridentatus. The sequence continues at coordinate 23,821,438 of NW_027467782.1, read as the reverse complement.
CTTTTGTTTCTCTATTCTGTTGGTACCATCTCCTTTGTCTTCTGTTAAATTTTCTCCCAGGTATTGTCCCAAAGTTTCTGCAATGGAAGAACTTTCTTTTATGATTCCTTCATTTCCTACAAACCTACATTCGGGATGTCCTTTTTTTCACACTTGTAAGGTCTTGATGTCTTGCTTGCTCTTCTTTACTTGACCACTAGTGGTGACCACCAATGGTTCATCAATCTTCTTTCGATCTGTTATCTGAGTTTCTACTAGCTGGTATGTTTTAAACAATTTGGTCAAATATGGATGTTTTATACTGTTGTCTCCAGGTCTACCACATAATATAATGCATTTATCTTTATTTTCTTATGGGACCTTTTCTCATTGTCCCATCAATAAGTACACACACACACTCACATGTGTAGTTTGCTTCTCATGTGGTCATAATATAGTAGACTGGCTCTCACTACTGCAAACAATTTCTTGTAGGCACTTCACTCTTTTGTCCCCAACATATTCTTCACTCACTGGCATGTTATGATTTGCTGGTACTTCTGAATATCTGTAACATGCTCCAATCACTATTGACACTGTTGATCCATTTGTTAACTTAAGTTGATTGTTAGTCGTGTACTGATTAACCATAGAAATGGAACTTCCTTCTCATAGTAAATCTGGCATCTTTTATTGATTCTCTTTCTTTTGGCAGCAGCATCTATGTTGACAGTCAAACTTTCTAGTTTCTTAACAACACCATCTATAGAAGTTGCTATAGCAGCTTTATTCTGAGATTTCTGCTGTTCCTTGTTAGTAATGGACTTCCATTCCTTCGCAACGTTACATATTTTATAAATAACATTTCTTTACCCATTTGTCTGTTAACCCCATGTAACCTTTGGTAGACTCCCGTTTCTAGTCAACTACCAGTTTTTTGTTTTAAATAATAATATCTTCAAAATAAGACAAACGTATGTACAAAAATTATTTACACCATGAAATATCACATAATTAATAATTAATCTTTATTTTCAAATATCCACTTGGGCTGATTCAATTACTTAAGACTATAATTGACAATATAAACTATTTTTCACACAGTACTTACTTTTACTCACAGTACTATTAGTAAATTATTCACTCAGTAAGTACCCCATGGGTTACAACAGTTATATCATAACTTTAAAAATTGTCTACTTCTCATCAAAATTCACAGAGAATGGTTCAATTAATATAGATCCCCCTTTTACAATACAAATTATTATATTTATTAAACATTGAAACTAACTTTATCATATCGCCAGATATGGTTAATTATTCTCACACGAGCTAACTTCACGTTTTTTCTCATTGACTAATTGTCTGAGAAAATTCGTAATCTGAGGGTAGCGGGTTTGCCTCCCCGTTGCGCCAAACATGCGCCTTTCAGCCGTGGGGGCGTTATAATGTGACGGTCAATCCCACTATTCATTGGTAAAAGAGTAGCCCAAGGGTTGGCGGTGTGTGGTGATGACTAGCTGCCTTCCCTCTCGTCTTACACTACTAAATTAGGGACGGCTAGCACAAAGCTCCTCGAGGACTATCAACGTGGTAAGCTTGTTTGTTTGTCACGTCATACAACTAAAGTTAAATAATCACTATTATTTTTTTAAATCATTAAATATTAACTCATCAAATAAATTGAATAGTAACTCTTAAACTAAACAATTTTGTATATCCAAAAAATATTAATTACTGATTTAAAATCATTCTTTCCCCAACTTGTGTGTCTACAGTGAAGTTATAATTTATAAAGCTTCTGTAATAAATAATCATTTTCTTTGAAACAAACATGGATTTTTAAAGCGATAAAACAGGCAATTTTAAAATACTCTATAACTTTTTATTTTCTATTTACATACATTTTATTTTAATTTTTTTATCGATGTGAAGTTTGTGAAAGTCTGGGACAAGAAAACACAAATCGAGTTCCACTGTCTCTTATTAGTGAAGAAAATCGTCCGATCATAGAAGTTATTCTGTTGTTGTCTTGCATCTGGCTTTCTATTTCGGTTAAACACTAGTCAAAAAATTCTTGTGGATCTAACAATGTTTCAGGAGCTTACGTTTCTCAATTTGTCTGTCGACTCTAGTCCTCAGAACCCTCTGACTCTGATGATTTCCTTTCGTGAAACAAATCTCGCAGTTCTTTGAAGTAAAGAGGTCTCATTGATTTGTATTTCGTAAATTTGTTGTGACGTCTACAAGGTGAAGGTACCTTCTTCCTTTCAGTTAACAGAGTTTCTGATATATATGAGATAATTGGTTTATATTTATGAGGCTGTGTTGTTATAAAATATTTGGCATGTGATCCTTCAAGGCTCGTGATAATGTTTCTTATTTTACTTGATGCATTACTATTTTGAATGTCCTTCCTATGGGTGAAAACATTCGCCTTTGGTTCTTTCTAAAAATAACAAGAATCAGAATAGGTTGATGTTAGTTATCATTATATCGAAATTACCTCTTGGAAATTAATACAATGAAACTACCGATAACTGGGCTATATCAGTTTAGTGGATATCGATTCAAATACGTTTTCGAACAACACTTTTATTGAAATATCCAAATTTTGAGCAAACTGATTGACTCTATAAATTGATTTCTAATAAGTAAAAAGGGAAGGGAATGTTTATCTTGTGCATGCCGAAATATTTTCCACTTTACTTCGGGGAAAATCTCTGTAGAAAGTATCATATTTCTCTAGTACTAAACAGAACAAAATGTAAACAATTACTAACAAGCGTTATTAGAAATTTGAGAATTTCAAAAATAATCAAACTAAAAAAGAAATTGAAATAAAAAAACGTTGGTACCAACAACTATACTTTTAAGAATGATAAATTGCGTGATGTATATTTTAATTTAGTTGCTGCAATTATCGAGAATTTCACTCAATGTCGTTTTTGTTGGTTTTTTTTTATCAGAAAACTTCAAAACGGACTATCTGTGTCTGCTCACCAAGAGCATTAATACCAGACTTTTAGAGTTATAAGTGTTCGGTCGTAATTCTGGGCTCCACCAGATGTCCTTAATCTATGGGTGCCTTTGTATTTAAAATTCGAATATTTTAATATTTGTTTGGAAGCAGCTTAACACTCCTACGAAATGACGTTTCTAGTCCTGATTTCTCCAAGCTCGTTCCCCTGGCTGTGGTTTCGCTAGATATTAGAGAGGGACAGTGGGAATCTCGTTAATCCATTCATTAATGGATTTAAATGGCAATTTCATTTAAATACAAAATTATTAGCCTAATATTAATAACCTTTCAAGTTGCTCTGGGGCCTATTAGGCCCCACTTTTCATAGGAGTGTTAACATCGAGATGGCGCTGCGAAATTTATCAATATCGATTTGAACTAAAGCGCAAAAAAGAATACAAACACGACAATAATGATGCTTCCAGAGAATTTCTACTGTTTAAAATTTTGGCATGACGAAAGGGGTGTTTGAACATCAGATAAGATACAATAAAGTTCTACAGTTATCCAAGCAAAGAAAATTTGGCTAATGCCGGTTTGTTAAACAGGAAAAGAAAATAAGCAAAGATAAATGTCCCGGCATAGCCAGGTGGTTAAGGCGCTCGGCTCGTAATCCGAGGTTCGCGAGTTCAAATACCCGTCACACCGAACATACTCGCCCTTTTAGCCGTGGAAGCATTATAATGTGACGGTCAATCCCACTATTCGTTGGCAAAAGAATAGCTCAAGAGTTGGTGGTGGGTGGTGATGACTAGCTGCCTTCCCTCTAGTCTTACACAACTAAATTAGCAGTTGTAGTATATGAAGGATGGAAGTCCTCACATTATACATCATACGTATATATGTCTCTCTACTACTAAATGGAATGAGTGAGAGCCAACTTTACGAGGTAATGACTCATAAACAGAGTCATGCAGTACAAATCTATAGAATAAACATTTATTAAAGGTTTGGAGCCGGCTTAAATGGTAATGAAGAAAATATTATTATATACTTGCGCAAGTACTAGTCCTCTGGACGGAATTTACGTAAATTCATAATTAATGAAAAGTTATCTAACGACATGAATAATTGTCTCCCTCATATGTGACAAGATCAATGAAAACCATGAGATAAAATACTGATAAAACGCCTTCCTTTCCCCGTAGCGGGCTTAGAACCACAATTTGAAACAGCTTCTATCCAAGTGGAACGGTTTTAAAATGGCCATATTAGAAGCATCTTTCATATATCTTCCCAAATGTTAATACAGTAGAAAATATGTAATTTTTTACAATTTTGTTGTTCATACATTTCACTTTATACTTTGAGTACATAGATCAACAAGAATATCAGGTTATACTTTTGTTGCTAAGCGACATGGCATAAAGTTGTTGTATTCCTATAACAAGTCAAGATTCATCCGTAACTGTGTCAACAACTGTAAAAACACATGACTCATAAACAGAGTCAATAGAGTACAACAATTTCGAAAATGTTTTGAGATGGCTGCAATGATAAAGAAGAAACCTGTATTATATATATATATATCTACACACAACGTCTATCAAGTATCCATTTAAACCGACTACAAATGTCCTTCTAAAAAATCGATACCATTAAATTGAAACGTTTCTTATAAGGTGGAAGATTAGAGTGTAAAGTTTATAGCCTTAATACATTATATTTATAACGGTGTCTAAACTTCACGCAGAACACCAGCATGAAAATGTATAGAAAGTAAGTAAATATATGTGACTGAAGGTATATTACATTCTTGTTATGTTCGTCTATTTGTGCTCTACCCACCACAGCTATCGATAGCCGGTTTCTAGCGTTGTAAGTCCCAGACACTCGGTATGAAATGTGATGACATTTCCCGTTATCACAATACTTACTTTAGGAAGATGAAAATTCTGGACTTTTTTGGCCCTCTTCTCTTTTACACTTTTACATTTTCTCTTATCGTCTCTATTAATAGACTGGTCTTCATCTTTTTGTGGTACAAGTGAATATTTAATTTTTTTTCTATCATCTTTATTTGTATGGTCTTCTGTGTTAGCTGATTTTACTGTTTTACATCTACAACAATTGCACTTCCAAATAATGACACTACAAAAGAAAAGCGCTAATAAATAACATGGATGATTTAATTTGACTCTTATTTGTACATCAGTGTTATGTCAATTAAAAATGGAATATAATTATAATCTAGAAATAATAATATTTAACAACGACAGCCACAGGGACGTTCTCTCCCAGTGGAACGTCAGTAAGTATATGAACATATAACACTAAAATAGGCGGGTTCAGTTCCCCACGGTGGACATTGCAAGTTGACCCCTGCTGCATCTCTTTAAAATAAAGTTAACAAATGTAAAAAGGAATAAAATGTTATAGCTCAAGAGGGATAATTGAATAATTATTATACTCGCTGATAAATTTCAATTTTAAGACCATATTCAAATAAACTGAAAATCATTAATTAGTTAAAGAACTTTTTTGAATGAAAATGCCTTTTATATTTATCTCAAGTACTCGAATTGTAATAATTTAGGTTACCCATATTTTACACGTTTCAATTTGAAGTATTTCTACTGACACGCACAGTACCTTATTGTATTTACATATAAAAAACAGGTTGAACAATAACATACTTACAAGGAATGTTTTTCATCAGAAGAACTTGTAATATTGTAAAACGTGATCCACAATTTAAGCTTTAAGTGAATCTTCACACTTAAAATACACTTTATTGTAAACTGATGATGCTAATTTCCCCTTATATATTTCTTTTTAATGCAAGCGTTTGTAACCTTTTGATTATTTATCATTCTAATTAAAAGAAAGTAACTAATATTTTTTTTATTTCTCAGCCCCTTTAAATTCATTATTAAGTATATACACACATGGTTCAACTATTAATAACATAGAAATTATATTAAGATCTATTCAACAAAACATAAAAAAATACTGTTTTGTTCTTACCTTAAAAAAATTAACAAAAGTGGTATTCCTACTGCAGCAGTTACCAATGGAATCGTATGTTCTGACATGGATGGTGCTGAAATGGAAAAATACAAGTTAAAAAGAAAGTTAGTCAAGTGCAATTTGTTTTTGTTATATGATAGTATTGGAGGAGGCTACGTTTCATTTGGTATACTTACAGTGAAAATAACAAGATAACCACAGCGTTCTGAGTTACTGGAATCGAAGAAGTTCCACTCTTTATTCAAACACATATAAGTTTAATGCACATGGATAAAACAGTACATGTAAAGAAGTGTGAAGTATCACTTTAGATTTACTTTCTTCCTTGATAATCCAAGTAAAGGTATTTACTTATCATATCTTATGACAACCAAATACACTGACTGTGTTTTCATATCAAATCAGGATGATCATTTGACGCATCACGTGACTGACCACAATTACAGCAGATATATATATTTGTAACAAGACAAAAGGCAAAAGTAACAAGTTCTCAGACTTCCAAGGATGTATGATTGTCGACACTGACTTACTAGTAATTTGTAAACTGAATACTGTTTATATGTTTCACTATTCAAAGAAATCTGTAATTAGTGTTTAAATGAACTACAAACGAAAGAGAATATATTGGAAAACTATCGGTAACAATTCAAAGGGAAAGTACATGGACAGTCTTTTTGTTGTAAACTAATGTAAAACTCTGCTCTAGTCAACCAGTTTTTATAAAATAGTCAAGGTTTAAATAATACAACAATACTAGGAGGAGGAAAATACTTATGGCATACAATTACTGGTCCAAAAACTTACTTCAGACAACAGAAAAGCTCAAACTGTGAACAGTGAATTAGTGGGAATGATAGACGTGGTTTGGTGAATCATGTTTTACCTGAGTTACTATGAGTGGTGAAATGGTAAGATATTTATTATTTAGAATAGAAAATAATGTCCACAATGCACTGGAATATTATAAGAGATCGGGTCTTCACACATTACTACATTTTTTACCTTCATGAATAAGGGATTGAAGAAATTTAATGGGAAGAAAGAACAACACTCGTCAACACAAACATCGTCACAGTAATATTTTTCCATCACGACATTTTGTCACCAACCTTTCCACACATATTGTCTCACGTTAAAGGTACGTTTTACGTAATCTTATATGTAGCATAACTTACTTTTCCTTGGAGAAGGAACGTATGTTTCTTCCTCCGTTCCTGGTTGACTTGGATCTAAGAAAAAAGCTTGAAATGTTTACAATGTTAACTTTGACAATTAAAAATAAAATAATGGATGAAGTATATAATAACTAATTTACTGCTTAGTTTGTTCGAAACAGTTTTTCCTTTTTCGATTTATTTAAAAATTAAAATTCACAAATACTGATCACACATGTAAACGCTTTGAAGGAAAGCACAACTTACAACACAGGTTATGTCTCAGTGTGAGTCCTTCAGGACATTGGTAGTTTTCACTAGGTTGTACGCATGCTAAAATAAAGTATAAGATGGTTCGTAGTATTGTTGACATAAGAAATAATATTTTTGCACTGGTTATTTGTAATTTAGCACAACACTACATCATGGGCTATCTATGCTCTGCCCATCACGGATATCGAAACCCGGTTTCTAGCATTGGAAGCACGCAGACAGTTTGCTGGGCCACTTGGGGAATTTTTGACCTGATATGACACTTTAGGCTCATAACAAATTATTAACTACTTTTCTTCGTGAAAGCTCATACACTGGAAATCCTGTAAGGTTTAAACAAAATCTAACAAATATAGTTGATGGCTTATCTTGTTCTTTATCTATTGTATCGTAAGTCACAGGAGGTTTCAAATCAATGTATTTTCATAATTAATAATAAATAAGGATTTACAATGCTAAAGTTAAGGGTTCGATTTCCCTCGGTTGGTACAGCGGATATCCCTTTGTAGCTTTCCTATATGAAAAACGCAGATTTTGGTAATTAAAGGCCCGGCATGGCCAGATGTGTTAAGGCATTCGACGTGTAATCTGAGGGTCGCAGGTTCGAATCCCCATCACACCAAACATGTTCGCCCTTTCAGCCGTGGGGGCATTATAACGTGACGGTCAATCCCACTATTCCTTGGTAAAAGAGTAGCCCAAGAGTTGGCGGTGAGTGGTGATGACTAGCTGCTTTCCCTCTAGTCTTACACCCAGATCAGAATTAAAGATATGCTCAGTAACAGATACAGTTAATCAAATAAGCTCTTCAAACTTTCTTATTTCAAATGATAAGAATGTATTGTTTCATCGCTTGGATGTGAAAAGTGGCTAAACAATGTCTCTGAATACCAGAACTTACTGTGTGTTTGTAACAAAAGAAACATTTTTCTGCTATAACACTGTAGCATTTTGTAATTTCAATATTTTCACAGACGATTAAAGAAATCATTCAACACTTTTGATTTTTTAAAATTATTTGTTCTATATTATGACTTGTAAAGAAAACAACAAAACCTTTCTAATTTCTAACATAAGGTTATCTCGTTTTCTGACTTCACGGAATGTCTAATTTCATTAATTGTGTTATGCTATTGATTAAATTTATTCATATCTATGTATGTATTTAGTTATTGCATATGATAAAATAGGCCCGGCATGGCCAAGCGCGTAAGGCGTGCAACTCGTAAGCCCGCGTCGCGCTAAAACATGCTCGCCGTCCCAGCCGTGGGAGCGTTATAATGTTACGGTCAATCCCACTATTCGTTGGTAAAAGAGTAGCCCAAGAGTTGGCGGTGGGTGGTGATGACTAGCTGCCTTCCCTCTAGTCTTACACTGCTAAATTAGGGACGGCTAGCACAGATAGCCCTCGAGTAGCTTTGTGCGAAATTCCAAAACAAACAAACAATATGATAATAATAAATAAAAATTATTTCGTAATGATAAATTTATATCTGCAGACAAGTTTGATTTTCAACATTTTAACACCTCAGGCTTGACGCGGAAACAATGGCGGTGAGCTGTATGTTGGTAGTTGGAAAGGTGATTTCATGGATTTTGGAAAATTTATGTACAATCATTAAATATAAATCGAACATATAACACTTTACGTAAATTGTAGTAAAAATGGATGGAATCCGATTCATAATTTAAAGTTTTTTTTAACTTCTAAACACTACCAAAATCGATTCTTATAAGCATTTACCTTCCAAGAAATGAGTGATGAAAATTGGTTTGTGTGCTTTTATCTCCCAGTTTTTGAGTATTCAATAACACACTTATACACACCGGTATCAGAAAAATCAAATTTATAAATCATTAAATCACCCGTGGCTTTGTTTACTCGAATTTTATCATCGTCTGTTGCTATTCCACCGTAGGGGCCAAACCAATAATACTGGAAAACATCAATGGTATAAGTTTTGATCCCATAGCTGTCAGGGACACACGGAATCACCTGTGGGGCGCCAAGTATAATACTTTGAGGTTTAACCTTTATGTGTCCAGGCATTGCTATTATTACAGCATATAATGCTATAAAAAGCAATGTTTTAAAAAAGAACTTCACCATCTCTATATCTTAAAGTTTGCTCGCAGTAGTAACTTGAACGTTTTCCAAAATGTCTCCTAATTATCTGTGTTGCTAAGATACTGTTTCATTGTTAATATTATAAATATTGTTGCTTACAATATTTACGTAAGAACTACAAACAATATATCATAAAAGTTACGGAGTTCCGGATTAAACGCTAAAAGCTGACAAAGTACAGAAACTAAAACGTGTGAAATTTATGATGATGCTACAGAAACCACAACTCCATTTTTACACAGCTTTGAGTTGAATTTAAAATAAATAAATTCAAAAACGTGTGAAAAAAACGTCCAGTGTTTACGTTATTTTTATCACAAAATAAGATATTGTTGTTTCACATCATGCTTAGAGGCAACGAAGAAACACCACAACAATATATCACAAAAGTTACGGAGTTCCGGAATAAATACTAAAAGCTGATAAAAGTTACGGAGTTACGGATTAAACGCTAAAAGCTGACAAAGTACAGAAACTAAAAGGTGTGAAATTTATGATGAGGCTACAGAAACCACAGTTCCATTTTTAAAGAGCTTTGATTTGAATTTAAAATATACAAATTGAAATATGTGTGAAAAACATCTAATGTTTACGTTATTTTATTACAAAATAAGACATTGTTGTTTCACAATAATACTTGCTAAATAATCACAATTATTGTTGTGAAAATAGTTCAAACAACTCGCCTGGCAGGTAAATTACATATACGGAATTTAAAAAGTTTCTATTCTTCCCTTAAGTTTCCCAATTTGAGTTAAAATATTAAAAATAAAAGCATCATAAACAAACTGTTTACATACTGATTGGAACAGAATTACAAGAAAAAGAAATTTATTTATTTTCTCCCATGAAGATACCTAGGGGGCTGAATATAAAAAATCGTGGAGTTAATTACATCACAGGCCTAATATCAATGTCTTCTCACAAGTATAACTAGTTGTGATCACACTCTATCAGTTTAGAAAACGTCTTCACCGTAAGATTCGTTGCTGTGACAAGCTGCTTATATAAATATTGTGCTTGGTCGTCGGCAATGGATAGGACAAAGTATAGTTGATATAATAATGTACATGTTTGTTTTTCAAAAATTCGTGAGTGCTTACGAAGCACATGAGGTTGATGTAGCACAGAGTGCCGGTTTTGAAACTGTGGCTGGAGGTACAAGCAACCCTGTTAATGGAATTATCTGCAATTATTCAATGAGAGACTGGTCGTTCTGTGAGTCAGTCACTTTCTCTTGAAGTTATTCACCTCATGAACAATCTGAACCTGTTCATTCCGAGAAAGATTTTTATAGCCTTTTCGAACCACAGGATTTTCTCATGTTTCCCTGTACACCTCCTGCAGAGTCAGCTCGGTCTAATATTGCGTATTCAGGTATGATTTCTCAGGTATGTGATGTTTTATCCCTTTTTATGATTTCCTACAATCCTCATCCTTTTTTGTTGTATGATAGCTCTCAGTTCTTCTTTACCATATTTAGTTTTCCCACTTTCTTTGGATATTAGGGTTCATACAAAGCATTTTACTTCATAATTGGTTGAGAGTTCCAGCATGTCTTGCTTCCTATGTGCTGTGGACAGTTTGTTTGACGAACCAACAAGTAGCCTATCCGTTGTAAGACTCACAGGTGTTGGAATCTATTTTGCCAACTTGGGAGTACCCCCTGACTTCCAGTGCTTTTAACCCATGTCTCTGTATTATCCTTACTTTTGTGGTATTTATCTACCATACATTTACTTTCAGGTACTCTGTACGAAAGTCCTGAGGTATTTGAGGAACAGCCTCTCCTTTGTTACTTCTAAGATAACTCATTTTTCATTCTCTACTCTCACCTTGCATACATAATTTTTCTGTTGTTGAAACATACTGGGTCAAAATGCAGCCTTCTGTCAGATTTATTTGCTGCCCACTTAGGAAATCATGTGTAGCTCTGTTTCTTAGTATATTTTCAAACGTATTCCAGACTCTGGAATTGCATGCTGGGAACACCTGCATCAACACTCTACCCTTTCATTTTTGGTAGCACATTTGCCACAGTTGGAATCGAGACAAGCCCCTGTTCCTGTTTCCCATCCTAGTGCTCCCCAGCTTTTACCTGTTCCTCTTTCCAGGTGTTTTTTTCAGTGTAGATCATCATAATATCAACAGTACCAGTTGATAACTGGATGGGAGCTCAGTTGTGTGACTTTCTTCCCCTTGGCTGTGTTTCACCACAGATTGGTGGATTATTTGGACATGTCCTATGCTTCCTTTACCTTCCTCTTTTTATCACAGATATCCATTTCTTTCCTTCCTCAGGATCCCATTAACAGCCAGCTTCTGTTGGAGGTAGTTCAAGACCTTCTGTCCAACAGAACATTGAATCTGGAAATCATCTCTTTCACAGTTTCTATTCCAGCTGTTTGTTGTTGTCATTAAAACTGAAGACTGGCTATCTGTCATAGTCTTTCAATCAGTTTCTCAGTCTCCTTTTTTTGTTTTATAATATAGAGTAAAAGCAAAAAACATAAGTTTTTGCACATTGTAGTGAATATGTTTGACTTCCTCCTTCAATTATACTTTATCTGTATTGTGGAGGCAAGGCTGAATTATTTATTAGGCACAGTGCCTAGGGCCTATGAAAACTATAGGTCCATGAAAATTTTCCTTAAAAGTTAATTTTTGGTTTAACTTATATGGCTGGTAGGGCCTACAAACAGTAGGTGCCTACGTCCTACAATCGTCTTGATACAGCATGGTGGAAGAACTTGGGATTGTTATGGTTCTTTCCCATCAACTGTCTTTTGTGTAGCTTATTCTGAAGATGTTATTTGTCTTAGGTTGGTTCTGGTCATTTTCTCTCTCATACACGTTTTTTCAATCCAGGTCATCAGGTTTTCTAAGTTGATATACCATTTTGAATTCTTAACATACGCTCTCTTCAGGAGTCAGGGGTTTGATATCCCTTCTGGTCTCATTAATTTTAGGTGAAGATGGTATGATCCTCATTCTACACCTACCCTCTATCTGTGTCAGTTTCCAGCAGCATAGATTTTGGATGTAGTTGTCAAGTACAGTCCATCATGCCCTAGCCACTTTGTGTCTCGGGACACTTCCATTTTTCCCCAATACTAATTAGATTTACTTCTCAGTTTTTGTCTACCAGAATATACAACACATTTCCCAGATTGGTGAAGAGTATGGCTGGTTTAGAAGTAGTGTAGTCTCCCACATCATATCTACATATCTAATTCTTTAGACTCAAGGTGTGTCCTTGTACTCTTTCAGAGGGTGCTTCTTTTCTTCCCTTGCACCAATTCAGTGTGTGATTCTATCTGATTATATAAGCACAGCTAATGTACCATATTAGAAGTTAGTTTTTCTATACATAAAATGTACTTCCTCTCCACTCAAAATGAGTGATTCAATTCTCCACTAAAACTCAAAACAGTAATTTGATAGAACTGAATAGAGGAAGTCGCACATATAATGAGTGTATAGCACTTTCCTTTGTGGAGGATTATCCATGGTAATTTGCATGAGAGACATTAAAATGAGTCATTTCCAAAGGAAGGGAGGAAAAAGGCTTGTGGCATGTTTTACTTTCTTTTTTTCCACATAGAGGGCAGCACTAAATGAGACTAGTTATATGAAATACATTTTCAGTATAGGAAACATAACTTTCACTGTTACCCTGCTTAACATCTTATTTTGTTGAAAATCACCTATATTTTCATGAAAATTGGGATCATCTAGAAATTATTCCCTCTCTCTAGTATGTTTTCTTGGCCTCCAAATTAACAAGGCACCTTATATCCAATTTTATATTGTAAGCCTCGATATGGATATGTCATCCAGTTGTAAAAGAGACCCAAGGCATCTCTCAGCCCTAACTTGTTAATTTGGAGGCCAAAAAAACATCCTGGACAGAGGGAAAAATTTCTAGAAGATCCCAAAAGATTAAAAGAGTCAGTGAGTTTAGTACAAAGGTAGATAAAAAAGATTGAAGTAGGCGATGCAACTTTGAACATTTTACAGTTTTAAGTCAGCTTTATCATACTAATAAGATATAGTGTATAATGTAAGACAGTAGTGAAAAGGAAAGGATGGTTTTCTGTGGACAAATATTTAGTCCCATCTTTTTAAGTAAGGTGTACTTTTTCTGAATTCAGCTTGACAGTGAGGATGAATCACATATATTAACCTGGTTTTGCTTGTGTTATTCAGTTGTTATAGTAGTGAGGTGCAAAATGTGTGTAATGTAAGTTCTGTGGTTCCTGGGACACAAACAGCACAGTATAAAGATAGACTTTAATACAATAACAGTTTCCTTACTTGACTATTTTCCATATATTGCAACAAAGGCATTTCTGTTGAATTAGACAATGACTGAAGATGGAAATTGGTCATTTAGCAAACACATTATGCTATGATCTTTTTATGGATGATTTATGGACAAAATTGAATGTGCTTTTGTTGTTATTTTTTAAAGCTTTTAACATCTGGGGAAATAAGGTTAACACAGTATATGCAAATCAAGAAATTTGAAGAGTTTGGAAAATTTGTATCTTATGGACCATCACACTTTAATGTTATTACCTTAAAATTGAAACTGTTTATTTAAACCACATCTGAAACATAAAACCATTTTTATCAAAATCTAATTTCAAAGATACCCAAGAATAATTAACTTTTAAAGTTTTAGGTCAATTAGGAATTGTATTTTTGTTAATGAAATTTAGTTCTCTGTGAAGAGATTTATTTTGTTGTTGATTAATTAATGAAATTCTTATTGTAGTTTTGTTCTTATTTATTTTTCAGTTGTGTAAATAATCAGAATACTTAATAGTCTTACACAGTATTATTTGTTTAAGGGTTCATTTATCTTTTAAGAACAACTTTCAAGTTTCCTGCTTCCCTTGGAACTATTTCATTATAAATCATGTTCAATTTTGATGGCCATAATAATGCATTATTGCCTGAAAATACTTCTTTCATTGCAGTAAGTTTCTACAAAATGAGGTCAATCTTATTCCACACATTTTGATAAACTTTTCACACAATCTCCACTGCATTTGGATGTTGGCTTTCTAGACCATGTTTAAGCAGATCAAAGACAAAACCAAAACAGCATTTTATGCTTCAATGAAACTGAATTGTGTTGGCAATCCAAATATTTTGTGTTAAGGCCTTCAAAACATATGCAGATAATAATTATTCACTAATGGATATAAACTAAACTGAGTTCTTTTTTGTCTTCAATAGTGTTTGCTAATTCAGAACCTGTTAGAGGGTTTGAAGAAGGTGCACTCCAGATGTGCTTTGCTGATCTTAGGCAGGTTAGTAAACCTTTACAAAACTCTACTATTTAAGTTCATATTAAAAGATATTACAAGTAATGTAAACATTGCTTTTGGACTAAATACATTTTATGTGGTTGCTGTAGAATAGTCATTAATATTGTATATGTATGTAACATAGGCATACATTATGTATATAGATATGTAATTAACAGTTACATTATGGAAGACATTAAACCTTGAAGAATGATATATGCTCATAGGAAGAAAAGTATGCAACTCTCATGAAATGCCTTTCAAAAATGAAACTAGTTAATGAAATTATTTCCTTAAAACTTGATAACAAACTTTCATTAAAGTAAGTAGTTTCAGCAAAAGTTTTATTTTGTAAATATTTTTGGATTTTTCTAATAAAATTCATTATTTAATGTAGTTATTTACACTTGGACTCTGAGTAGTTCACATGCAAAGTAATAATACTTTTACCTTACCGTTTTACATTTCATTTGCATAACCTCTAGAACCTCACAAATGAACATCAGTTGCTGTTTTTAAGGTAAATATTTGTACTTTATTTTCTCTTTTATGCACTGTATTACTAACTCTATTTGTCATCATCAACAGAGAGTGCAGGGAAATGTTTTTAAAATTAACAAAAATGTGTACATACCTTTTACATCTTTATAGAAATTTATTAGTATAGTCATCTTTTTCACATATTTGTAATTTAACGTCTTTATCTTTTCATTTATAGTTTATTTTTAACTCTCCTTTAAAATTCTTTGTCTATTTATTCTGATATGTTAACTGATACCAATAGGCCTTTTATGAAGAAGTTATTTTGAGAAATTCCCCACATAGATGTGTTGCCAAAACAGGATGGCTGTTATAGATACCATCTTGTTTATAAAGCTTTCACAATCCATGTAACAAGTTAAGCTTATAAAAAACCATTAAATCACTCAAATAGGATTTTTTAAAACATAAATTATACACGGTCAACTAAAATATAAAAATTAGATTTAATTACAGTTCAACTGTCTCTAACTATAGCATTTTGAGGTAACAAACCACTGTAAGTGCTGTAGATAATAGTACTGCAGGCTGTTACTTTGACTTCGGTACAAAAACTGTACACCAATTTCATAATAACTGTTGGTGGAGTGAGTGTACACTGAGCTCTTTATAACAGCTTTGTACATTTGTATTAACTAATTACTTGTACATCATAAATTTGTTTCCAAAGTATAGAAGATTGGCATAACACCCATAAAAGGCTGTAAAATCTATTTCTCTTTTGCAATGGATTGAGTTCTAAGACTGCATATATCGTATGTCTCAAAAGGACATGTGAAAATACATTGGCATCTACACAGTTGTATGCATTGCGAGCTTATGTGTTTACAGTCAGTTTCTGTTAAATTGTAGATTTTTTTTATATAACTTGGATCATGTGACAAGCAAACTATTTATTTTAAATGTTTCTGTTGTAACAAAGAATTAAAACTTGGATAACATAAACATTAAATTATATACTATAATGTTAATTTCATTCACATGCATGGATTGTAAAGATGTTTAATTAAATTTTGCACATAATTCAGTAATTTGCATATAAATTAATTTTAAAATGCTGCTGTTCTGATCAGATAAACAGATATGACTTTCAGTGTTATTTTGTTTATCAACACTACTCATCATTGAGTTTCTGATGTGAGTACTTAAGACTATGTCATTTAAATGCTTCTGTGTGCATTTTAATGTGGAATTTTTTGCCTGTTGGCTTCAGTCAAGAACACTTTTTGTGTATCTGGGAACCAAATATATACACGAGATTTACATTCATTGTCAGTGACATCCGTCAATGTATTTATGGCATTTGTACTTGTGATTATAAATGTCACATATATGTTTGTAATTGATACATTTTTTGTTGACTTTGCTCTCTTGAACTTCGAGTAATCCAGTTACATGTCTTATCACAGCTGTATGTGAGAGTGACTTGTTTTGTCACGTAATTCTTGGAATTGTGATTTCTTCATGAAGTTATTTGCTTTTATTCTCTTTTTTTTATATTTTTTCTGTTGACTAAATCACTGGACCTTTCTACAGGCTTTAAAAGAATTTCAAAGTAATTGTTAGTCAGATTGTTTACTTCTGTTATAATTATTTTGGTGAACTTTGTATTTGGTCATTCTAATTTGCTTGAGAAACATCTCTAGAATACTTTAGAATCCTCTTTTCTTAGTCTTGCCTGAAACATCAGTCTAGTCTAGTTATCTGAATGGTAAATGGTGAACAAGTTTTTGTATTTGTCTAGTTCATCCCATAGTTCTGATGCTCATGAACTGTCATGGTTAGTAACCTGTATGGTCACTTCAGTCTGATTGTTAATTGAGAACTTTTTATTAACTACTAGATACCAGTTATTCATTACTTTTTATCCTGTGTTTTGACTAATAATCTGCTTCCATATTCTTGGAAATCTCAACTATTTATTTAGTGGTCGTGGCTGAAAATCAATTATTAGTCTTTTTGGTACAGAGACTGGTTTATATATATATATATACAGTAGTTTTAATATTCAGTGACCATCATGGAGGTCTGTTTTCTCTTTTTTTAACTTAAGGGAGTTTCAAGTTTGTATTATGTGAATTTTGTTGCATATTGCTTTTTCTTTGTATTAGAGGATGATTTTGTGTGTGTCTCAGGTTAATAGGCTGGCTTTTATTGGTCACTAGCCATTGTTAGGGAAGGTTGTATAAAGTTTTACTTGTACAGGTCTCATGCTTGTCTAGGTACAAGGAAGCACTGTGCTGGTATATGGAATCCTCTCTTACTTCACAAAAGAAATATTGTTTTTATAAACACCTAAAGTTAAAAAAGGACAAAAACAGTTACATTATTTAACTAGTGTTTCAAGCAACTGCCCTTCATTAGGTTTGATATTATTTAAGGTTATTTACTTTTCTCAAGTTTCAACATAACTGTTCATTGTTATTTGTGAATCTTTTCCACTTTTAGAAAGAAATTAAGGATGTTTATTGGATAGCATTGTTAAATTCTATAACAGTATGACATCATTCTTAGTCCTAGAATTAATGACCTTTGTGCATCTCTTAAAAAAATTTCAAAACAACTTTGTAATTTTTTTTTTATTAATAACCTATATTTTAATTCATTTTTCTATTTCCGGTATATTAGTATTGTTTCCTATATATTAATATCACCTATATTTTAATTCATTTTTCTATTTCCCATATATTAGTATTGTTTCCTATATATTAATATCGCCTATATTTTAATTCATTTTTCTATTTCCCATATATTAGTATTGTTTCCTATATATTTCTTTACATTATCATTTTCTGTAATACCCATTCCTTTTTATTTTTCTTTATTCTGTGAAAACTGTTTTAACATTTTTTTAACTGCTGTCACTGCCATCTTTCATGTAAAGCACACATTTTTTTATGTACATCTAAACATGACAGGAATGTCTTCTGTTATTATTGACATAAATGACATCAACATTTGTACTTGTAATGTGCCCTACTAATCATTGCTCTATATTATCCTAAAAAAAGAACAGTCAATCTAGTTAAAATATTTTATGTCACCTTTATTGGGTTATATGTTGTACTGATAAAGATTTGAGCACTCATTCAGTTTTACATGCACATAAATAGTCAAAGGATTGGTAGGTTAGTTTGGCCTGCTTGAAATGAATAGTGTATTTTGTTCAGTTTAAATTCTTGCTCTTGCTCAGTATGTTAGTTATTGATATTTCTTTTCCAAAAGTTTAGTTATGCATTTGAAAGCCACGCTGTGTGACATTGAATAGATTCAAAATAGTTATTGGTATCTGAATAGACCTATTTGCCTAAAAGTTCCACCAGTCTATAGAAATACAGAGATAAAAGTTACAGTTTGGTAAATCACCTTTTGAGTATATGTATAAAGATTGGCTCTGCTTACTGTTAATAGGAAGATTTTGAATTTTTCATGAAACATTAAGAACAAGTTATGAAGTACTTTATAAAAAATGATAAACGTAGCATGAGATGGACTTAAAATTGAAATAACTTTATTTTAACTAAACATTTTAGTAAACTGGAAACATTGAAGATCTACATGTTGCATTCTTTGGAAATATGAAGCTTTATGGCTGTCAGGTATTTACAGTGTTAAAGAGTATAATGTGTGTGGTAGAAGGAACACTCTAAATGTCCCTCTGGTGTTAATATATATAATAAACAGTTTGTGTCATGCTTCTTTGTTTTAATTGTAATGGTCAACAATTTATATCATTGTTTTGTAACAAAACTACCAATTGATATTGTTAGGTCAACTATGGTATTTATGTTGTGAATGTTTAATATACATTTTGGTTTGTTTTTTATTCTTGTTAACTTTGGTGATAGAACAAAACAATTTAATTCAGAAATTATTTTGATTTATAATTGATATTTTGTCTTTATTGAGCTTAGAGTAAGTTATTGCACAGTACATTTTTAAGCTTAATTATAAAACAAATAATACCCTAGGCTCACTTATTGCACCACGATAAGTTAAATAGCATTTTATTTATATTTTTTCAGTTGTTTATTAACATTGAGGTATAGACAAAAGAAAGATAAAAGTTACCAAGGGTTTCAATGGAGTAGTTTTTCAACTAAGCCTTTGTTACAATAATGTTTTACACCCAATGCTTATATTTAGGCCATTAAATACACCTTCTGTTACTAATGTTAAGATCAGATGATAGCTAGTTGTGTCTAAGTGTGAATGTAAAGTACATAATTCCCTCTAGTCTTACACTGTTAAATTAGGGATAGCTAGCTGACTTCCGTCTAGTCTTACACTGTTAAATTAGGGATAGCTAGCTGACTTCCCTCCAGTCTTACACTGTTAAATTAGGGATAGCTAGCTGACTTCCATCTAGTCTTACACTGTTAAATTAGGGATAGCTAGCTGACTTCCGTCTAGTTTTACACTGTTAAATTAGGGATGGCTAGTGCAGATAGCCCTCGTGCATGAAATTCAAAAACAAACAAATAAACATAATTAAAGATGTATTAACTGTGGAAACTCTACTAAGTAAAGTAGTTACATATATTTTTCGATATCACATCTTCCAATTATTTTAGTTTTGTCACAGAGTCCATCAGTCTCCTTTCACTAAAACTGATTTCTTATTATTACTTTCTGACTTATGGTGTACAATTCCTTCTTGTAATTTTTGTTAGTTAATTTAGGTATAACAGTTTACTTTATTTTGGTGCACTGGAATTTTTCTAGTTATATTTTCTTATAACTTCTAGATCTTTTCTTGACATGGGACTGGGCAACCTACTTTCATGACTATGGACAAGAAAATAGTTAGAACTTAAGGGTAAACCCACAAGTTGCTGTAGTTCTGCTTGAAAAGTAAATGGAACATATAAGTAATCAAAGTTAATTTTAAATGTCACTATTATACTGTTTTATTATAAATTGTTAAAGTCTTTCCAATAATTATTATGCATGTTTTGATTTTTAAAAAAGGAAAATGAAAACATATAGCCACCTTAAAAGTTGTATGTTTAGTTACCTAGTCATATGTTGTCCTTAAGATACCTGTTGTTGTATGTTTAGTTACCTAGTCATATGTTGCTCCTTAAGATACCTGATACTATTGATGAAAGTTGTATGTTTAGTTACCTAGTCATATGTTGCCCTTAAGATACCTGATACTATTGATGAAAGTTGTATGTTTAGTTACCTAGTCATATGTTGTTAAGATACCTGATACTATTGATGAAAGTTGTATGTTTACCTAGTCATATGTTGTCCTTAAGATACCTGATACTATTGATGAAAGTTGTATGTTTAGTTACCTAGTCATATGTTGTCCTTAAGATACCTGATACTATTGATGAAAGTTGTATGTTTAGTTACCTAGTTATATGTTGTCCTTAAGATACCTGATACTATTGATGTCTTACTCCAACACATGTCCTGCAAGATGTCATGTTTCATTTTTAAATTAAAAGTTAAGTCTTATTTAGTTTCTCAACTAGCCTTTAACAGGTGTAAATACAAATTTAGAAAGAATGAAGGTAAGATGATAAATAGTTGTAGACTGTGAATAAAGTAATGTTTTATTTGTTCTTTCTTTAATGTTAGTTTATTTTTAGTATTGGTTAAATTGTTTGATATATATATATATATATATATATATATATTTTGTTTATTAGGATTATTTTGCATTGTTATCTTAATGTATGTGTTTAGAACAAAACTAAACCTCCTAAGCTAGCTAAATCTTGTGTTTGGGATTATAGCACAAAATTTGCTTGCATTGAGGGTACCATGACAGATGAATCAATACCTTCTGATCATCATAAGTATGGTGGTATGTTAGATGTACATAATATTCATTACTCATTTAATTTTTATTTGAACTATGTAGGTATTTTGTTTTGAGACAGAAGTTGGAAAAAGTTGTAGATTTTATTACCAAAAAGTTTCTCTCCACAGATGTTTTTTATTATAGTAATATATTAAACATAACCTGAGAATTCTCTGTATTAATACCATAATTATTAATGAATCAATTTTAACTGTCGAGAGTTTAATAATAGTTGAATGTCTGTTGTGTAGTCAGTTAATCATACATGCATACAATTTGCACATATTCACAAGATGATAGGTTCCAATGCTTCAAATTAAATAAACATTCTTAGATTTTCATCTCCACGTGTAATGTGAGAGTAATAAAACATTGAATACAAAGTAGATAAATATTATCAATATATTATTTTTCTAAGGTAGATAGAAATAAAATCTTAAATTTATGGTATAATGTTTATAACTAAAATTCTATTTTACATTTTGAAGTTAATAATCATGAATGTGTTAGTTAATTTAGCCATAATTAGTTTCATTTAGTAGAAAACCACTTAAATTCAGAATGTTTGTTTATTCATATATTTAACAGTGCTTACCACAAATTTGCACAATTAATTGATACTTTCTTGCATATAAATACGATAGTTTTCCTTAACCTTTTTTTTATGATAACTAGGTGTCTAGGCTTTTTATAATGAAAGAACACCTCATATCTGTTAAAGCATGTCTTGTTAGTTGGCATAACTAAGAATATAGGTACTTGTAGGAATATCATGAAGTATATATTTTGTATAGGTTGATCTGTAAGTAGTTTTGAAAATTTTATATTTAAGGTTGTTCTATGTGTAAGCATCTTTATAATAGAAGTTATATATGGTTTTAACTATCAGCTTTGAGTTATGAGATAAAATTCATGTTTTTTTTTTGTGTGTTGAAATATCCTAAAGTCATTGAATCAAAGTAATTTTTTAGAAATATGTAAAGCATATAAGTGTTTGAGTAATTTTGCACAGTAATTATATGTTTAGAAGTTACACTGTACACAAAAGAAGCTTCTCCACTACAATAAAAATACAACTGTTCATGAGTAGTTTGTTGATCCTGATTCTAAAAATTGTTGAATATTACTGATCACCTCTAGTTTTTGAGCGATGTTAGGTTTATTCTAAATATTCTTATATATTGTGAAAATAACTCTCTGATAACTTTATTTATTTATTGAAAATTGCATTTAAGAATGTTCAAAACTGAAAATACACTTAAGCTATGTTTAAAACTATCATCATGTTATTATTTTTTCAATTCTTTTTACAAAATACCTGACTGACTTGTTGCATCTTTTATGTATGTTGTTAGTTTCATGCTACAAGAATCAACAGTAATCTTCCGTCATCACAGGATTCCACTGTCTTTCTTGATGTTACTATTCTATTATAGACATAACTTAAGGGAATTGCTCACCAAGATTATTGCTCACTGCACCAAGATCATTTGATAAGAAACTTAATTAAAAGTGTGAGAAGTGTAACTTTAGTGACATCTTGGACCCAGTTCTCCTCTTGTTCTCAGGGATATCATTAATCGTCACAACATAGTTTTCATCTCTGTAAATTCCTAAGAAAATTTATATCATTAATCGTCACAACATAGTTTTCATCTCTGTAAATTCCTAAGAAAATTTTAACAACCAGTTTGAGTGATTTCCTCGCACTAAGTTCTTTCTGACTGAGTAATGTTTCAAAATCACCATTCATCAGCACTTCCCAAATTTGTGGCCCAACAAAAATACGACCTTTTAGTTTTTACTTCACTAACTTTTTGAAACTTATAAGACAGATGGAGTGAGGGAAGAAACATATCTTGATGATTCACTGAAAGTTGGAACTCAACTTTCTGTTTTCCTGGAACGTAATTCTCTCACTGGTCTTTCCTTTTTTTTTAAATGAATTTTATGATATCGGCTATCCCAGACAGACAAAAAGCTACAGTGTTTGGTATACTTACTTTATAGACTTAGCAATAGTGGATATTTGATTGCTTCAGGAATAAGCTGCATGTTCTACTATGTTCACAGCATTAATAACAGGAACCAATGGCTTAGTGTTCCCATTATGTAAAAGCACAGTTTTCACACTAACTTTAGATGAATTGGTAAAATGTTTTCTTTCTTGAGAGTATATTCAGTACTTGATTCTTCAATTAGTGCATCAACATTTGTACAGAAACACAAAGTATCTTGCATGCTGTAGTGAGAAGCAAGACTTTATGATAAATTCCATTGCCGTAAATGAAAGTTCCCCATGCTGTTTCAGTATAAAACAAGTCACAAATCTGATCATTTAGCTCATCTTGTGTGATCAGATGAGGCAGTTTATGTTGAGATGCCACAGGGGTAAAATTACTAAATGAAGGAAATAAAGATGATTCATTGTCTTTTTTGCAGTATAACTTCTATTTCCCACTTTGCTGCTGTATGTGACACAAGAAAATCATCCCCATGAGGTACTGGTTTCATCACAGATGCAATCTCTGGATATTTAGTGTATTGTCTAGTTTTGTCTGAATATCCAGAAATATTAATGCAAAAATAACAGTAAGTTAGATGATCTTTGGGCTCACACTGTATCATTGAAATTGTCAATGACACAATTGCTCTTCTTTTATTTAGCCACTGTGTGAAGCCAGATTTGGAAACTGTACAACACAAATGTAGCATAAACTGTTTAGGTGGTTTTTGGACTTTACTTGAAGTGAAAGTGATTATATCACAGGTATGATGTGAGGAAGATGGACTTTGTTTTGAGTGTGGGCAGAGCCAGACAAAGTAACCAACTGAGTGAGTGAGTGAAAAGCAGTTGAGAGAGAGGTGTATCACTCTGCCCATTTTAAGCTCAGTTGAGGGACTCCTCAAATGTTCCTGGGCAGAAAAGGTGAACATGGGAATGAAGCAAAATTGGTGCAAGTCATTATAATTTCATCAAGAACAAGTAGCACATATGAACAATATATATGGAGTTTTACACCAATACAATACAGTTACTGTTTGAAGTTATCAAAATTTATTCCTTTTGTCCATTAAACTTTCTATGTAAACTTAATTTCACAGTATAAACCTATTGAACTGAGCTGATTGTATGGTATTACACATATTGTTGATAAAGTAGTGAGATACTACAGTATCTTAAAATCTGGAGGTGATGGACAAATTCTGATTACATATCTGAAACCAAAACTATTTAATTACCAAGAATCACTTGAGTTTTCTCTAGTAGTAAATGATTTGATATGCAGTGTTACTTAAAACATTGTTTAGGGCAAATTTGTGTGTGTGCAGACTTGTAAAAGAGTTGATTGATTGATGAATTTGTGTTATAAAGATAAAAGTTTTTTTTTTTTTTTTACTTTACAATGGTGTGTTTACACTTTATATTTTATAATGCATGCTTTTGAACCAATGTTTATTTATTTATGAAAAGTGTATAACTACCTTTCAAGTTGTTTTAGAAATAAAATTATTGCTTAAAAATACAAGTTTCAAATAATGCAACATTTTTTTAAAGGGTCTTATTTTTTTTAGGTAGGTCTTGTTCAGGCTTGTGAATGAAAAGGATTTGTACAATTTTAATAATATAATTTACTAATTTTTTAAAATATTAATTTGACCTATCCATACTTTTAGTGTGAATTAATGTTCTTTACTCCCTTAAGGGTGAGAGAAGCAGACAAGAAGAAGTTGGTAGAAACTGCCCTAAAACAGCTCAGACAGTTAACATCAAACAGTGATTAGTATAATTGTACTTAATTCTTCCCTTTGTTACATATTTTGGTTTCCTATAATTACTGGCTTGATGGAAAGTATCCATTCAGTTTTTTGTGTGTTTAATGAATTAGTAAAATGTGACTGTTCAATGTCAAGAACATTGATATCAATTATTCTGAGAAGTGACTGAACCAGGCTTTCAGTTAACATTAATAAAATATAAAGATTCTTATCATTACCACAGTTTTGTTAAAAATGGATAGTTCTAGCAGCAGAGCTTACCATATTAATGTCTGCCATAAAGGGAAATTAGGCCAAGAAGTGCACTTTCTACTTATTTCTAACAAAATGTATTGACCAGTTTTTGATTGTTTGGCTATATAGTTTTAAAATTTTGTGAGAGACAAAAACGCTTATGACACTAAATTATTAAAATTATTTGACCCATGTGTTGCTTTATTTCTCAGTTTTAAATTGCTTTTTGTTTAGCCCATTTATTGTGTTATAGAATAGGGAAAGAGTGTGATTCTGAGGGAAGTTTGATATTATAATTAAATTGTGATCGTAACACAAATAATAAAAAAAAAAAGACATTAAACACGGGTCAGTGTTATAGTTCTCTTCTAATTTTCCATTTGATTTAATAGCTAGCTCATAACTGTTTGGTCTCAAGGTAATATATAGATAGTAGATAATGAACTTGAATCATCTAATAAACTGTTGTTGTGACAACTGAATTCCTTGTGTTTTCTGAATATAACTTAACAACTAATTGTAAAGTTACAAACAGATATTAGAATATAAACAAACCTCGTAGTCTAATAAATAGCAGCTATGATAGATCTAAACTGTCTTCTTTATGATTCAACACACTGATATAGTTGTGTTAAGAGAGTCATCTGTATAAACAATATCTGTTAAGATGTGTTTTCAAAACAAACACCAAGGGCTTTTATGAGATTTTAGAATGGTACTTAATACAGTTTTTCAAGTGTTGTCCCAGTTATTACTGGAATAAACATCTTCATGTGGATGCAAAGTAAAATTGCCAACCTGGTATGTGGTGAAGTAAAATGGTGAGCAGACAATACAGGAGAGAACAGTTAGTATTATGTACAATAATTTAGGTATAGTTGACTGGTATGCTGTAACATAATGAAGGGTGCTAATAATACATTGTGTTATAATAATCCATAAATGGCTAAATGATTGTTACTATACCACAACTGCTGCAACCTAATGGTAGACACTAGAAAAACACAGTACTATGACAATGAAAAAAAAGGGTAATGTGATTGTTACCCTGCTAATATGGTATACTCTAATATAGTGGGAGATGCTAAAAACAAACAAACAGTACTACAACCATGAAAAAGTGGCTAAATGATTGTCACTGTGCTGTACCTTGATGTTGCTATAAGGTGACTGTTTTGTGGTGCTAAATAATTTGACAAAGTTGTTTACCAAACTAATGCAGAAGAGCATATGATGTTACTACTATAGAATAATTCAGTTTATTTGTTACATATACAAAACAAATATGTCTGTAGTAATATTACAAAGTAGTATAATTTGTATAAACAGACTTTTCATCCTCTACTTACATCAGACAGTTATAGCTGGCAGCTGGTTTTACTCAATATTAAACATATTTACGTGCTGCGTATCTGAAAGCCAGTGTTCAGTTTATTTTGAAATAAATCACACATCTCATGCTTGTAAGAAATGTTTGGTAGGATAGTCTACAAATGGGAAAAGAACTTTCAAAGAATCTTAAAAATGGGAATAATGTTTGACATGTTTCTCTAATAATTTGACACTGAAAGAAGTTAGTTGTGCTTAACTTTCATGAAACATTTAAAGTTGTGCCTTTTACTTGTCATATAAGTATGCTACTGGTTGAATTGTAATTGACTAATTAGATAAAATAATTATTAGCTATGTTGTACTGTACATTTTAGGCTCATAATGAATGATACATCATCAGGTTATTATGGGGTATAATTTTCAACAGTTTTTGTACTTTACATTAAATAAACCCCACTATCTGGTAGATGGTGTAGTTAAATACTTTTCCTTTGCAAAGAGGTTTTAGTGGAATAGTCCATTGCAGTTAATAATAAGGTAATATAATTTACTGTGTTTGTGTGAATAATACATACTTCATGAAAAATATGTTAATATCCATTTTTTTTCATAATTACAGTCATTAAGTGTTGCTTTTTTTTAATATCATTCATGCTTTTTCATTTATAAATTTGACTGCTCATGGGAGAGATGTAATTAAACATTAAGGTTTTTTTTTTGTCTCTAGCACTATACTGTTTCTGCTTCTGTTTGTTTAATTTGTTTGTTGCATGAAATTCCAATTTTGAAGGTCCCAAACTTGTAGATGTTTACAGCACTAGAACTACTAGTAAACATTTGTTAATGAAGAAGAATTTTTGTAACATTACTCCTGTTACTGATTGTAAACAGAAGACTTAGTACTCGTGATTTGCATATTAATTTATGTTAGTACAAGTATAGTACTATATCATGTTGTTGTTTTTTAATTCATGGAATACCTATTGTGAATCATATTAGATACTCAAGAGATTCAGACAAATGAAAAAGGTACAGAGCAATATACAATTCTAACAAAAGATAGCCATGTTTAGATAGTGAGTAAAAACTTTCATGTTTTGTTTTTGTTATTTGTTGTGAAAAAAAGTCAGAGTGGCCTTTAACTAATATAAAACAATTTGTTAATGATAGTGCAAGTTCCCTTGCACAGGCCTTCAACAGTTACAAAGATTAGTGATAAGGGTTAACATTTTCTGTGACCATCAGTTGTCTTAATGGTTCAAAATATTTGTAAGCTAATAACCATCATGAAGGGTGGAAACTTCTGTAAGGTATCAGCCTCTGTGTTTCTTAAATGTTTTCACAAAACTCTTAGTTGTTTACAATCCATTTTGTCAGGTTGGACTTCAATGGTCACATCATGATTCAAACTGCTTACTCTTAAATGTTCATTATTTAGTTGTTTCTTGTCCCAGCCTTTTGTATTACTTTGTTTTGACCATAGGCAATTTTTTTTTCAGAATAGCATGTTACTGTGGACATGAATAATTAGTGTAAATATGTGTATATTGCTTTGATGTTTTGAACTATGAAGTGCTTCTTTATGTTTAGTTTTACATTTCTGGAAACAGCTAAAACCATTTAACTCAATTGGGATTTTAACACTCGTTAAAAGGTTATAAAATTTGATAATATTGTCATGCTTTTGCTTTTGTGTAAATAATAAAAATTTATCAGAGAAACTAACTTTAAAACATAATATTTACAAGTAGATTTCAAATAAAACAAGTCAGAACTATTTTAGTGTGTGTGTGTGTTTGGAAAATATTTTATTAATCATTATAAACTTATAACTGCTACAAAGAAACTGTATAACATACTTATTTTTCTGGTTGTGTTAGATGTTGATATTTTTCAGTTTGAAGAAATTAAGTTTTGTGGAATGTTTTTTTGTTTAGTAACTAAGAAAGATATTTATCTGTGTTGTACATTGTATGTTTTTTTTGTTTGTGGGGTACATTTGTTTTCTACAAAATAGTTTATTGTAACTATCTGTTTATACCTTTGTTGCTGAGTTTTTGGGAGATAGTTTTCAAGTGCCTTTTGTGTGCAAACCAAACAATTTCCATAAAATCAGTTTATAAATTTTGGTAAATTTATCCTATTTAATAACACCATTTTTTTTGCTTGAGTTGTATATAGAGCAATATTTATATGTTTATGTACACAGTATATTTATTATTTGTTTTGGTTTCTGAAAATATTGGATTGATGAATGGATAGAATACATTAAAAGTAAATTGTACACTTAGTGTTGTTTTGTTAGCTGGTGTTAATTTTAATGTTTTAAACAGTAATTTGTATGTATTAACCAGTACTATATTATATGAAACTATGTTGTTTTATCCAATAACAAACAAGCATACTTCAATAAGATGTTGGTTGTTGTTTTTTAAGTTAAGAAATAATAATACAGTTGTTAACAGAATGACTAGTACATAGTTTCCAAAAAATGTTTTGTAGATTGTTTTTATTATAGGCTGTGTGTGACTTACAGATATTGCTGTATAGTCACAGTTCTTTGTAGTAACATTTACTATGCAACTCTAGATACATATACTTCTCCCTCAAGTACTTTTGTCAGACATCATTTCATTTGTAGGTCATAAAAACGTGATGAATATAATCTACAGCCTTTGTTACTGTTTGTTTTTAACAACTAAAATAAGAAGACAATTTTTATGACACACTATCAAGATGTTCCTCTCATTTGATACTTCTGCTTATAATGACATAAAATTATTTTTATGGAAGTAAACATTACAACTTTATTCAACATACATTATTATTGTGGCATTATATTTTATTTCATAACATTCAGTTTGAGATGTTTTAAGGATAGTTTGGTACAGCTGTAGCAATGTATCCTTGTCTGATAAATTTTTTTAGTGTTCATCTTTCTTTTGTTCATGCAATCATATGTCCTAATGTGTTATTAAATACAGTGATTGTGAAGGAAAAAGAAAATTAATTTTATTTTTAACATTTTCCAAGAGACAATAATGTATGTTTTTCAACTAATGTTTAGTAAAGTTTCCATCCAAAGAAATGAAAATGAAATATCAACTTCAGAGTGGAAATTAACATTCATTCAGAACAAACTTTCATCTATTAAAGCATCTTATTGTTTAAATTTTTATTGTTTTGCTATATTAAGATTCTACTGAATTGTTTTGGACAATGCGAATTATTCTAGAAAATGCCTGCAATAAAGTTTTTAAGGTTGTTACTGAAATACTTTTTTTATCTTCAAATTATGACTTCTTGCATGTTAAAATATTATAAATGTTTTTATATATGAAAAATGCGTATCAGTTATAAAGAAATAACTTCATATACAAATGTTTTAGAATAAACTGCATTAAAAACCTTTACTGTAAGTTGTGTTTGTTCATGTCTTTACCTTGGGAAACAAAACCTGTACTTCAGTCTTTCAGAGTTCTACTTGATATGCATTTTAAGTGTAATATTTTTTTTTAAAGATTTTTTAATCTTTAACTATTATGTTTAGAATTTTCCTTTCTATAGACTTTCTTCATTCTTATTTTGTCCTGCTATACTGAACAGCACTTGCATGATGGTGGCACTCTTTTCATTAGGATAACAGTTGTTAGGTATTTTTATAGTATTAGGTTGTTGTTTATTTGTAACATTTCTGTATGTATCAAGAGAGTGTCATAAACCTGACATCTATATTTATATGTATGTTCCTTCTTGCTTGAAAGATTATCTTTTTCATGCTAATAAAACCCTTCCCAGAAATGTTTTTCTGTAAGAGTTTTTCCAAATATTACTTACTTACTTGTCATTTAAATGTTAAAATAAAAATTAAATTTTGAAGAAGTTGGAACATTCACATAAGCTAAAATGATACAGGATATTTTAATATTTAGAGTTATTTGCTTGAATCATTTCATAATATTATTCATTATGATGAAGAGGATTTAACAATCTGGATTAAACAGAAGTTTATTTATACATTGCTATTTATCTTTAGTTAAGACATTTTTCTGTTAGAGATCCCATCTTTTGATTTCCCATCCTATGTTACAATCCTGGTCATTCCCTTCCTTGGTGATCACGTTTGTATGTATATCTTCCTCCTTAAATAGCTGATTGGCAAATAGCAGGATTTTACACCAGCTGTTATTATCTTTGAAGGAAGTTCACTGAATAAAGTAAATTAACATTTTTCCAGGGATATTTTTAGCATGATACAGCCATGTTCTCAAAGCTCTCTTTGCCTTCAATTGTAAATTCAAGAAGGTTTACTGTTAGTAATAGGGATAACACAAGATGAGTCTGTAAAATATTTTTTTTTTTTTTTTTTACTTCCAATAAAAAACTTGCTTACAAGAAAACGAGGACAGTTTTACACTATTAACTCATCACCTCTTTTCTATGCCTTTTTTCAAGAAGCTTCCACCAATAAAAAATTAACTTCTCATCCTAGACCTGTAGTACTGTTATCTAGTGTCATTCTATTTATATTTCTAATATTTTCATTGAGTTTTCTCTTTATTAGAAATTGCTAATTTACTATATTTAACATACATATTGTTTGCAAATTTTTTGTGAACTTTATTTGCATTGTCATGTTTTTCTGTTGTCAAATATATCAATCCCAACAGTTATGACAAGTTGAGCAGAATGTGTATTTACTGGGAATCATTGAGTGTTTTCATTCTGCTTTGACTCCTTTTCATTTTGTGTGCAAAAATGGAAGAATCTTTAAATATTATGTTCATATTTCAACAGCAATGTTTGTTACTTTAAAATTCTTATCGTAAGTCCACAAGAAATGGCTGAAGCTCACAACTAAAATTCAAAGTATTCAAAA
This sequence comes from Tachypleus tridentatus, assembly GCF_004210375.1. Taxonomy (NCBI): domain Eukaryota; kingdom Metazoa; phylum Arthropoda; class Merostomata; order Xiphosura; family Limulidae; genus Tachypleus; species Tachypleus tridentatus. The sequence goes on along the minus strand of NW_027467782.1, from coordinate 23,790,008 downwards.
TTATCATTCCTATTTTAAAATTTAATAATTAACTACTTAAGGAAATACAATCATGTAGTTTTCTTTCTTGCAGCACAACTCATCAGATTTTATTGACATGTTGATAGACTTCTACATGTGCACCATTAGTGGCTCTCAGCAGGTTTAACTGATGTTTAATTTCAGTCAATGTTTGCTGCAACATCTCAATATCAGCAGCTCTGACATTTGTTATACTGGTCTTTAGCTCTGAGATGTTTGCTGTAGATGATACATGATGTCCTTAGCAAACCACCTTACATTTTTTGTTTGTAATAATGTTGCACCACAGTTACTGACTTGGTCTATACAAGCTAACCAATGTATTTGTATATTACAAAAAAAAACAACCTTTTCTCTGATAGAGGATTGTAATCCAATGTTGAAGAACCTTGTTTTTTTGGTTGTTGTTGAATATACAGTTTTGAAAGAAAGTTGTAGTTATAATAATTTTAATTTTTTTTAATAAGATATTGGTGATGACTCAAGGTTGACTGTGTTTTGCTTTTAATCCCAGGACTCCATAGATTGAGCTGGTTTTAGCAACTCTTTATACTTTCAGTCTCTCATTATAAAATCTGCATGTCTACCTAAGTACCCCAACTTTGCAATGCCTTCGTATATCACTGGATTGAAATGTTATTTTATTTAATAGAGAAATCTATATCCTAATTAAATGTCATTTTTGTGTCAGGATGAAAATGATAATAAAATCAAAGGATTTCGTTTTCAATGTTTACATATGTATTATAACTTCATGTTTGTTTCAGTTCTTCATTAATGACATAGGAAAATCATGTTTTTTTTAACTATATTATAACAGTAATGCTATATTATTCAAAAGATTTGGAAGCTGATTTGAATAGAATAAAGGGAGAATTGATTAATTGTTAAATCATGATTTTTCCAAGTCTTCAATTTATGAAGTTACGTTTAAATGAACAGTTGTATATTTCTGCACAATAATCTTGTTTTGTGTGTACTACATATGTAAAAATAGCCCCTTGTTAAATAAATTTGGTACAAATTCACAGAGCATATGCTTTTCTTGTTAATATTAAGTAGTTATAAACAATGCACCACAAATCCAGTGGAAGCAACTGTGATAATCTGAAATTTAATTATAGCATACAGACTGTGATCTGTGCAAAACTATTGATGCTGGATTTAGTTTTCTGAAAGACGTGTGTAGCTATTTTTTAAAATTAATTTACAGCGGGAAAAACATACGCACAAGAAATGATGAAAAGCAAATATTTGTAACTATTATTACTTTGTAAAGTGGTATGTCTGCAGATTTACAAAGCTCAAAACTGAGCTGTAATACCTATGGTGGCAAAAGCACAAAGATTGTGTGGTTTTGTGCTTAACTACAAACAATTGCATTATAAAGCAAAATTAAAAGCATTGGCCATCTGTGATTAATGGAAGCGGTGCTTAAATAAAATGTGTAAATAAAAGAAAAACATGATTGACAGAATCAACAACTTTGAGAACGTTACAAAGCTACAGGAAACTTTCACAACACGTTTTGACTATTACAAAACAATCTGTGTGTTGCCTACCAAGCATAAAATGGAAACAAGAATGCAGAGATGTCTGTGCTTCGTGTTATATTTGCTTGGTGGTTCTCTGTGCACAAGGTAAAATAAAATGCAATGCAATTATTCCATGAAACAGTAAATGAGTTCCTTAAACAGAAACTCTACAAGAAGTGATGCTTTAAGCTTAGTTTGTCATGTGACTCAATGTGCTACAGTTTTGAATGTTTTAAATATAATGAAGTGAAATGTAAATTACAGGAAAGTTAGGTATATAATATTTGCATACTTCAACACTCTTGTCCCCTTATTTTAGGCTTGTTTTCAAGACAACTTTAATTTACATTTATCCCCAATTAACATGTTACAATGCAGCCCATGAAACGACTCGCATATGATGTTCTCATGAAACTAAAAATAATTCTAATAGAAATCAAAAATCCTTGTTCAACTTAAATACAATAAAAGATGCTAAAACTTGCATTAAGTAACATATAAGGAAAAACAAATATTTACAATGCTATAAAAGTGGAAATTCCTTCTAATACAAGAAGTTTAGATTAAATGTAACATGTTGAAATCACAATAGAAACAACAAATTTGAAAAGAAACGTGAAAATGACTGTAAACATCAATGTATGAAATAACACTGCACTGTTGATTGTGCATTTACCAAGAGTGAAATAGAAGCAATCAACAAATTAAAACTTAAAGCTAAACAGTTAATAACACAGCAATATATATTGTATAACAGAATTAAACTCAATGATTGAACTTCGACAACAATACTAATATTTTAAATACATAAAACGTTTAACAAAAAAGGAACTTATTTTAAAATACAAGAATTTAACCATGTGTATTATGTACATAGGCATAGATATTGAAGAAAAAAAGGCAGTGAAAAATAATAATTTTAAAAGTAGAATAGCTTATTTATATTATTTACACGTGAAAAACAACGAACGTTAACTCATAAAGGATTAAAGACTTATAAACTTGCAAGGCGCGTAAAGAATGCTGAACAATAGTATGTGTGTGTGTGTACATATAAGTATATCCATGGAAAAATAAAGGAAATCAAACATAAAAAGCATATATGTACATAAAGTGCTTAAATTAAGTGTTGGTGGGAAGGAAGCAGGATGTGAGTGAAGCACTTGAATTTGAAAAAAACGTAAACCATTCGTGTATAATTTTCGATTACATGTGACTGAAATAGCCATTCTGAATTTTTATAGTTTATTGACTAAATGTGTAATAATCACACAATCTTACATTTTCTTATTGTAGTAGCAGAACAAAAAGTGTATTATAGCTGTGATTGTTTCACAATTTTGGTTTGGAATGTTTAAAAACGAGTGGTGTTCAATTAGGAGGTTTTGCAGGTTACACAAAGGAAATTTGACTATTTTTAGAGTATAAAATGTATTTTTAACTTTAATACTTTGGTCTACTTTCATCATTTTTATAGTCGTGATCAAGTTCACACAGTAATCGTTTTTTTGTCAATTTTTTAAAAGTAATTTAGAGAACTATGCAAGAGTCTGTTGGCTGTGGTTTGTATATTTGTACATAAATTTTCACAATGTACCACAACAGACTTTGTATGCTGCAGTAATTATTAAGTTTTGTATTGATTGTATTTTATTTATGTGTTTCAGTCCCATGCTTAACCATACTGGAAATGCACATTCGATAGTAGGTCGTGAATATGTTTTGTAGATTTTTATTATGTTGTCTGGTGAGGTTCCTTGGTTTTTGCCGGTTAGATTATTTGCATAACTTGTGCGTTTCCAGTTTTTTTAAATATGTTATTTGCATGTTTCATCCATGTTAGTTTCATATTGAAGGTTAAATCTAACAGGTTTGTTGTGGTCTGGAGAAGTGTTTTGCTCGTGTATAATTTGGAAGGATCTCTTTTATGTTTTGTTTGTGAATGTAACTAATTGATTTTGGTAAGTTTGGTTTAACACAATATTTCTGACAATATTCTTCTATATTATCTAACAACAGTTGTAGATTTGTCGCTGTTATGGATGGGGTGGGAGCACTTTTTCAGACCACAACATCGTCCGCGAATTGTGATGCATACTCCAAGTTTGGGTGTTTTAAGGGCATATTGATGAACAGAATAGGGCTAATTACCCCTCCTTGGAGAACACCAACCTCTGGAATAAAGGAGAAGGTTCCCCTGATGAAATAATAATCAGTGATGTCGAGAAAACCCACTTGTAGAGAAATATATGTTAAAACGGCATCGTCAGGTTCACAAAGGATGACCAAAGAAGGTCGAAACGTTGTTCGCTCCTCTACGTAAAATATTTTCTCAACCCAAACGAGCCATTTTTTACATATATAAGGTTCCCCTGACATTTGTTTTCCAACTTCTATTTTCCAGGACCCCTCAGTGTGGATTCATGTACGTGGTGAGGGGGACCTCCCAGGGAAGGTTCTGTTCTGTCTGGATACCTAATGCTTGAACACAAATGACTAAATTTCGTTACGTGTTTACTGATTATCACTTCGTTTCAGTGTGGGCTTAATCTTTTGACCAGCTTGTATTTGGACTAATTTCATAGTGTTCATTTTCCCTATTAAATGCTAAAAAAGGTTTTTATTTTTATTTTCCCTCTTTCTTATTTTCATCTTTTGAAGCTCTTCTCAAATAAGTGGTTGAGTCTAACAATGCAAAATGCATATTTTTTCTTTATGTTCATTGGCCTTAAGATTTTAGCCAGCAGTGTATGTAACACTAAGAACACTTGCCAAGAGTTCATCTCTTACAAGGTAACTATCCACATAGTTCACAATGTTCGGATGTTTCACATCACACAATATTAACAGTTCAGTAATTAAACATTCTTTATTAGGTTGCTCAGTTAGATAAAGCATCTTAACAGCAACTTACAACTAAGTTCCTCTATCTATTGCTTTATATACACCTGCTGAACCACTAAAACAATTAAAGAAATATCATCAGAATCTGTAATGTACTCGAATGCAAAGACATTACCAGATTCTAGTGATACAATTATTACGCTTTAAAAAACAAATGCACAATGGAAAATCACCTGTTTAAAATATTTGTACAATAATAAAACTGTATGCATACCTTATTATACAGGAAACACAATATCATACATAACTAAATGTCTTTCATTATATGAAGACTACCATAAAGCATCAATAAAAAATAAACAATAAGTGAAATTGACACATGTAAGCACCACTTGTTAAAATAACATAAATAACTTTTTGGAAGTGATTCTGGTGTTACAATCAAGGTGTACTAGTAACGTGACGATTTTAGAATATTTTCAGCTAATCATTCATGAGTGAATTAATCCATTGAAGTAAATGTATGTTTTTAAGTATAAGAATATCAATGACACTATTGATTATTCTGCTCTATAAATCTTGTAAATTTGTGTATGATCAAATATGCTTTACAATTTCACAAGGTACTGATGTCTTTATACACTGTTATTTTATTTTACAGAAGTTACTAAATGCTCTCTTTCAATCAAAATGTGCAGTTATTCAGTTTCAAAGTTTTAACTTTATGAACTATGTAAGTATTTTTGCTGGGACTTAAATGGTTATTTTTGAACACAAACTTATGTTGAAGTAAAATGAAACAGCTGTATTTGTGTGATATATATCAAACTTTCCACTTGTTATTCTGTATTTTTTTAATTCCTTGGTAGGTTAGAAAATGGCAAGGTGTTACTTATATTGAACATTTCTATATTTTATGATTTAAATCACATTTTCAATACATCAGGAATATGTTAAGCAGCACATACATTTCCCCCTCTTCATCACATATAGTGTAATAATGTTATAAATGTCATTACTTTCTCTACTGAAAATGCATTTCCATGCACTACTTACCTTTTCTTATATAAATAGCTATTCACATGCATTGCTGCCCTCTATATGTAAAACAACATTCTTACACACAAGCCTTCTTCCTCCCCTCCATCAGAAATGACTTATTCTAATGCGTGTCTCATGCAAATTATCAGGACAACCCTGAACCAGTAAAACTGTCACATATTCAGGGTTACCCATGTTATTTCTTCTACTGAATTTTACCAGAATATCACAACGAGTTTTGCCACAAATTGGAAGATTCTGCTTTAAACAAGAAAGTGAGATGTGTGAAAGGAGTTAAATACCTATCGAAAATACAATTTTAGTATCAATAAATTATAATATTATACATATGTTCACATAAGTACCTAGAATTCATATTCCATAGGCAAAAGAACCAGAGCAACAAAATAAAGGAAGAATCCTTTGAAACCATAGAAGGAAAACGTCTGGAAACAAAAGAATAAGATGCAAAGAACTGATGTGAGAGACTGTACTACAGTTGAACTCATTGTCCATTGACAAAAATTGTGGTACATGTGGATGGAAAACAGTGTCCAAGTGGTGTGTGAAAAAACAATGGAACTGCTTCCAGAAGTACAGTGAATAACGCACAACAGACCACACTCAGCAAGCCAACTACAGTAAACTCATTGTTTCAAAGTCGCTAGAAACGAATATATCACTTGTATCGAAGTTGCTGACTGGTCCGGCCAACTGTCCATATAAATACATAGTAACAAAAACCCCTTGAACCGAACTGCATGTATCGAAGTGTCGGCTTGTAACGATGTATAATTATAGTCCCTAGGGTGTGAAAAGCATCAATATTACATCCTTTGTATCAAACCAGGTACAAAGATATTTATTTTTCTCTTCTTCCCTAAATTAATTGTCACGGCTGCCGACCACCCGCTACGCCGCTAGCAAGTGCAATTAGTCAGTCTCCGCGCAACAATGTGTGGTGCCACCATCAAAATCTTACACTTGAGAAATAGCGGACTGCAGATGGAGTAGTAGATTAGCCTAGCAATGTTTTTACAACAATTATAGTCAATAACACTTTAAACCCCTGCCCGCCCCAACTCACCCGCCTTCCCAGCAAAAAATTAGCTTAGATATAAAATTTTCAGATTATGGCTTGAGTAGATTATGCCTGGGCAGCCTGCATGCTGTGGCCTATAAAGGCTAATCACAGTCAACTTAAACAGATCATTAATCATTGATCATGGCGAAGCACAAGCTTGTATCGATAGAAACTAAAATTGCAGCAATAGAAGAAGTTGAAAAAAAAGTTAAAACAAAAACAGAAATAGCAAAAGCATTTGATGTGCCTCTGAACACTTTGTCAGCATGGTTGAAAAATAAAGAGGCCATATTATCTTCTCGAGACAACTTTTGTCCCAATAGAAAATGCATGCGAACTGCAAAACATTCTGACCTAGAAGCGGCATTGCTTCTGTGGTTCAAAAATGCCAGATCAGAGAATGTTCCTATCTCTGGGCCTGTTATGCAAGCAAAGGCAAAAAAACTTGCTGATCAAATGGGAATCACTGACATTTGCATGAGTGATGGTTGGTTAACCTGATTAAAAAAAAAGACACGACATTCAATTTCATACGATCTGTGGTGAGTCTGGTAGTGTAGAACCAGAGCAAACAAACCAGTGGACATCAACAGCACTGCCACGCCTGCTAGAAAACTACAGCCCACGGGATGTCTTCAACGCAGATGAGTCTGGCTTATTGTTTAAACTTCTGCCAGACAAGTCTCTTGTTATCAAGGGAGACTCCTGTCACGGCGGGAAGCGAGCGAAGGAGCGGCTGTCTGTTTTGGTATGCGCCAATATGGACGGCACCGAGAAGCTTCCTTTACTTGTCACAGGTGAGTGTCAAAAGCAGGTAAAAATACTTTCCTGTGTTTTCTATAGAAGTTGTTATTTTATGATTTTCTTCAGATTATTGACTTGTAAATGTTTCATTTTTAATTTCAAGACATTAACCATGTACATTTTCTTTCTTTTTTTTTTTAGGAAAGGCAGCAAAACCGCGTTGCTTCAAAGATGTCAAAACCCTGCCAACACCATACAAAGCCAACAAGCGAGCTTGGATGACATCAGATATATTCACCGAGTGGCTGAGAGAACTTGACCGAAAGTTTGTGCTGCAGAAAAGAAAGGTCCTTATGATAATTGACAACTGCCCCGCCCACTCCAACCCCACTGGACTTAAGGCCATCAAGCTGGTGTTCCTGCCTCCCAATACCACAAGCAAGACACAGCCCATGGACCAAGGCATCATCGCCAATCTAAAACATCATTACCGCACCCTACTGCTACAGCGTCTTATTGATTCAATAGACAATAAAAGTGTTTTCACTGTGACTGTGCTTGAAGCCATGCGACTGCTACGCTCTGCCTGGTCATTGGTAAAGCAATCAACCATAGCCAATTGCTTCAGAACTTGTGGCTTCTCCTCTCCAGAGCCAGCAGAAAACAGTGAGGACCCCCGAGGATGACATACCATTGGACCAGCTCTTGACACGGCTGAATGACACTGGGTTTACGGTGGATGGCACAGCAGAGGACTACGAGACTGCTGATAATGATCTGATCACTAGCGCACCCCTGACAGACAGTTATATTGTGGCCATGGTGCAAAATAAACAGACACCAGAAAATGACAGTGAAGATGACGACAATGAGGAACCCCCCATCCCAACACATTCTGCAGCTCGTGAGATGTGCCTGCAACTTCAGAGATATCTTGAACACCAGGCTAACGCAGGACAGTTTATCTCTCAATTAAACATGATGGAGCGTTTTGTGACCAAGTGCCAGAGGGACAGCAGTTCGCAAAAAAGCATTGTGCAATATTTCAAGTGACTCCAGTTAGACGTTCTTGCTGGTGTTTGTATCCTGTACATTATAATTACATATGTCTATATTATGAATGTTATTTTTTTACATGCTTTTTTTTTTTACAAGTGCTGTTAATTGTCCTTTTGAAATTCATTAAATGTGTTTTAAGTGTTTACACACGTGTGACTTCTGAGTCTTTAATCCAATTACCGGTACTGCACCAGCCGTCAGTTATAGGGTCTACCATTACCAGACTTGGCTAGTGAATGAAAAAAAAATCCTTTTTAACGAACTTCTTTTGTAACGAACAATTCTCTTTGGTCCCTACGACTTTGTTACAATGAGAGTTTACTGTACATCCAAAACCCATGTTACTGGGAACTAACATCCATACAGTGATAGGGTGAGGAGCAAAATGTCTACACTTCAAGTTCAAAAGATGCAATAACATTAATAACAACAAGTAATTACCATCAAAAGGAAAATAAGGCCCCTGAAAAATTTAATAATAATAAAAAATAACTTACCTAGCCAAAGTCACATGGAAATTCGAAGAGTGGCTACACATCAAAGAAGACAGCCCAATGAGGATGAAATGGTGATACTATACAAACAGCGAGAGACGAATGTATTAGAAGTAGTCAACTAGTGCAGTTGAAGAAGTTCTTCCAGAGGATGATAAAGATGAAATACAAGAGAAAAGGTAAGACATCAAATATGATGAGAATAAATATGAAACAAAAAGTACAGGACGACAACAAAAAGAGACAAATAAACCAACTGAATCAAAAGCCCTGTCCCCATTGGTGAAGCTGAAATGAGAAATATCACAAACAGAATAGTTGCCAAGGTATAAAGAGAGGGGAACAAGCACTACAGATGACAGTTGTGTGAGCAATGAAACATTGAAGATCACATGTAGGACACAGTCTTTACGGATCAGACATGTGATAAAGGTTACTAATGGAAGGAAGGTAGATCAATGAGTTATCCTCACTAGCTACTATTGTTTTGAGGAGGAAAGAATGATTCAGATAAAGGAGAAATATGTAGGATGATGAAGAGATAATAGTACATTGAATATAAATGTTGCAGGAAAATTAACTTGTGTTAAGATCATAGAATAAAAGAACTGATGTCCCAATGTAATGACTGAGAATGACTGTAGTACATGCCAGAAGCATGAAAACAGTATCGATGTGGCTATATTGGTATGTACAATACTCTGACAAAGTTAGCCCCTTAATGTATGAACTACACAGATCCAATGCAATGTACATAGAACACATTTATCAGCTGTGTCCACACATCTCAGACAAACCCTTAGTTCACTGGCTTGATCAGGAGACTGCAGATGAAAACAATGAGTCAGAGGAGGATGAGAACATTGTTTCTAATTGTTACATCCTGTATGAGAATAGAGAAAGGAAACTGTACTTATATAGAACATCCAAAGAAAGGACAGCACAAATCTAACGTAGCTTATCCAAATATTAAATGGAATATCATTGAAGGCCACTTTATGAGAGAGGAACAATTGCAGCCACAACAACACACACAACCAGTACCTGGCACAAATCATAAGGTGTGTTATCATGTAATTTACCTTGGTGTTCAGAGGTACTGAGGGAAGTAAGATAAAAATAACATTGGAGGGTACAGCATCTAACTAGTTTTACCTCCATATTGTCAGCCTCACATGATTAAGACAGAAATTGAGCAAATGTGGAAAGCTGGATGTTCACAAAAACTAAATAAATAAAATGAAACCAGCATAAACTCCACGTGGTGATATGGTAGTTTGATAATATCCAAATAATGTGTAGCATATGCTTAGTAATAACATAACTTCATAACATTTACGCATTACACAGTTAACACCTTTTATGCAGTCAGAATGTACTCTTATGACATGTAGTACTAAATCTGCTCTGCCCACCACTGTATCAAAACTAGGTTTCTCGTGGTATAAGTCTGCAGACATACCATTGGGGAGCCACATAGAGCTACTAAGTAGCAATAGCATGAGTATATTAATTTCATTTGAAAAGCAAAAAGGTAAATCAGTTAGCAGTGTAACTTATAGGCTATTATGTATTCCACACAGTATTTGTTTTTGGTGTTTAAACATTACTTTTGTATACTTAATATTGCATCCAAATAAAAATGTTATAAATTATGTAAAATATTATTTTCAATATAAAAAGGAAAAAGGATAATTAGTCATAAATTTACTTACTTATTTGATGTATTTGTTATAATGTGGATAAGTCCTAAACTTCAGGAATGATGTTATAGCTTAATTATACCTAATTTGAATAAGATCATCTCAAATGTCCAGCATTCTTGAATTAGCAACTTTAAATCTCCAAAATACTAATGTACATAATGATAAAATATACTTTCTACATCCACAGAAAGTTTGTAGAATGTTTAAAATCACAAACTAAAAGAGAACTTGACAGCAACAGTATCAGATAGAATAAGTAAATAAGTCCTAGACTTCAGGAATGAAAAACAGGGTTTAACAGTATATATTAAGTTTTGTTGTCATACCACAGTCACAAAAGCACAGATCAGAGAATTTGCATAAGACCTTTATTTGATTCTCTCTGGACTCTCCAAATTCTGCAGACTTCAATTGTTCCCAAAACACTGTCAAACACACCCTTGAGGCCAAGACAGGAAAATTTGAACATAGAGGCAGAACACTTAAACTCAATGATACTGATGTCAGGTATCTTTGTTCATTCTGCCTTCAGTACAAAGGAAAGACTGCCACTGATGTCAAAGTGATATAAATGAACATATATAAAATGACAGGTGTTCAGATCTAAAGAATCAAGAAGACACACTGATAATGTAATATCTGGTTGTGTTTCAGTTAAAAAGCTTTTACTTTGATATTCAAATATTGGCAAGAGACTTAAATTTTCTGAAAAATACAAAAAATGGACTGCTTATAATTGGAAAGAGCTGTTATGGATGGATGAGTCCAAGTTTGAAGTATTTGGGTCAAAGTGTAGGTAATATGTCTGGCTGAAGATAGTAGAAAGATACTTATCTCAATGCATAGCACCAGCCATAAAGCATGATAGAAGCAGTGTGATGATCTGGGGACATTTTTCTGCTGAGGTGATAGAAAATATCTACAAAATAAATGGAATAATAGACCAGCACAAGTCCAATGCAGTATTGATCAAGTAGGGTATACATGGTAGTTTGCATATTATTGGTAAAGGACTCTACTGCCAAGATTACAATAACCTCAAATACTCATACAACCAATGTAGAAAAATTTACTTAGCGATGAAAGCTGTTGGTGAAATCATTCAAATGATGTAACTGCCCCCCCAAAGAGTTGCAGTCTCAACCTAATTGAGCAGATCTGGGATTTGATAGATTGAAAACTTGACAAATCAAAAGTTACTTCCAAAAAAGCTTCATATGAGTGTATCAGAGACACTTGGAGTAAAATCTCAAAGGACACTCTTATTAAATATCTTGCAGCAATACCTAAAAAACCATCTATAGTAATTAAAGCAAAAGAGAGACAACAAAATGTTAACTGTTTCCTTAATCAATCACTCTAACTATATTTCAGTTGTGCTAAGTTAGAATAACAATAAAATATTGATGTTTAATGTGGGATTCACCTTCTATTGTTCTTTTGAGACAACCTTAGATCTATTTTTGACTTTGTCCTAACACATTTCCACACTTCTGTATTACAAGTTTAACATATGTTACAGGGAAGAGCATTATAAAGACAGGCTGATAAATAAAGAGTATATAACATTAAACTACAACTTTTTACCAACACAATTTGTATAAACAATGACAAAGTAAGTGTACTGTAAATTTGACTTGCATTGTGAAAGAATCTATAGGGATTCATACTTAACCATTCCTCTGTAAGAAAATGTTTTCAAGCTTGAAATTTCTACTGACAAAAATGTTACATATGCTTTATCATAAAAAGCATAAAAAAAATAACATTACAAAAATTAACTCTCGACTCATTAACAGTCTTACAAGAGTCTTACTGTAATTTCTTGAATAATTCCCAATTTTATCAGTGATACAAGATATTACAGAATGTTCTTTACTTTGGAACTTAACTTGAAGAACAAAAAATAAGATTTTCTACTTGTTTCTCAAACAATTAGTGAAATTCTCCATTAATTATTATAAACAATTTAAACTTTATCATCACCATTTTTAAAATGTTTTATATTACAAGTTACCAGTACTGATAATGGTATCACTTACATTTAGAATGTACATGTTTTTTAGTTGATTTGTTCATTTTTCTTTCACTCATCTCAGCAAATATTATAAAAGGTGAAATGATATCTTTAAATTTCTATAAATATCCATAAATGGTCTTTATGAAAATTTACTTAACACCCAACTTTCATCATTATTTTCATAATGCATGACATTGTAGGTGTGTCATTTTCCTGAACTTTCAAAACTGTATCATATGACATGTTCTAGTGTAACTTCCTCCTCAAGACATTATGTAGTAAATTTCATTCACAGCAACACAAATTGGTAAGTTTGATATGAAAGATGTGCAACTCACAGTAATTTACTTATTTTATATATCTCAGATATTTGAGAATAAAATGCATGATAGAAATATTTGCTACTGAAAAATGCATAAAAAAGGAGCTAGTAGATAGTGATTCCAACTACCATAAACAAACAGTAACATGTATATATATATACACACGTGTGTGTGTGTAAAAGTTATTAATATTCTTTTTGCATGTAATAGTTTTTTTTTTATACACATATTAGGTCATCCCATAAGTAATGTCATTTTTTGGGATAGGATAAATTTAAATGCATATTTTTTGGCTAAATGAAGTTATTCTCAAAGTCACACAAGTTATATGGGATGAAATAATAACATTCAGAGTAAACCAATTTGTTTTTTTACTAATTTTTGTTTTATTTATTTTAGAAGCCCCAATTATCATGGAGGTATCAGAAGAGCACATAAGGAATATAATGTTTTACAACTTCAGAAAATGAAAGAGTTCTACTGAAGAACCATTCAAGATGTGTACAACAATGACATTCTGAATGTAGGGAAGTGTCAAAGATGGTTCCATAAGTTTAAAACTGGTGACTACAGTTTGACGGATGCAGCTCGCATTGAGAGCCCTGTTGAGTTCAATAATGACCTGCTTCTAGCAACACTTGAGAAAGATTGTGCTGTAACTGTTGAAAAATTAGCCCAGAAACTTAATTCATCTCCTTCCATTGTCCATCAACATTTGCAACTTGGTAGAGTTTTAAAGTTTGGAAAATGGGTAACACATGAGTTGTCAGCTTATAATCAGAAAGAATGAGTAGACATCTGCACATCTCTTCACTTTCATGAACTTCAAGCTTCATTTTTGAACCACCTATTTAGTGACTGGAGATAAGAAATGGATACTCTATCAAAATGTCATGCACTGCCAACAGTGGGTTAATGCAGTAGAACCAGCTACACCACAGTCAAAAGTGAACCTGTACTTCAGGTGGTGTAATACTCTTTGAGTTGTTACAAACAGATCACACAATAACTGCTGAGAGACACTGGCAGAAACTGGATTAACTGAATGCTGCACTAAAAAATAAATAAAAGATACCTGCTTTGGTAAATCAGAAAGGAGTTGTTTTCCACCATAACAATGCACATCCTAACATCGCTAGGGTCACTTTTAAAAAAATTGAACAGCTTAGCTGGAAGAAACTTCTCCATTCTCCTGATCTTGCTCCTTCAGATTATGATATTTTCATTCACGTCATCTGAATGAAAAACAGTTTACTTCTATGATTTGTTAAAAAGTAACTCTTGTACCTTTTATATTTCAAAACAACTTGATTTTTATAAGTGTGATATTGAAAATATTTTGATACATTTCCAGACTGTTATTGAGAAGAGATGAAAAATATGTAATTGATTAAAGTTGTTATTTGAGTTATTTTTCTTCCTTTTAAATCTTAGTGTTAAAATGATATTACTTATTGAATGACCTCACAGTTTTCATATATGTAGTGTAATCTACACAGGAAACCTAAACAGTAAAAAAAAGAAAATAATTGCATCACTGACAGTGTTTCTGTTTAAAGCTTTATGTGATTTTGTAGTCAACAAATTCAAGATGCAAAAATAGCTTAAAATTGTATTTATAAAACAGAGAGTAATCTATTAATGATTTTAGGATTTACTTAATAAGTTCATTTATTCCACAACCTTCAACAGAAAAACATGTCTTTGAAATAGCATCTCAATATTACTTGCTAGAAAACAAATTACCAGAGCAGTTCCTAAAATTAAAGATATAAGTACCTATCAATTAATATACATACAAACATGTACACACTTGTTTAGGCACACTTTCCCAGTTTGAATGATTTAATATTTCTTAACTCTTTTCTGTCTTCAATCTAATAAAACCTTATTTCTTCATCTTCTAACCACACTACAACATTGAAAACTCATTCTCATCTGTGAAATATATATTTGAAAATATCAATACACTAGTTAATTCCATCCAGAACACAAACAAAATAAATTTAACTTGAGAAATACCAACTAAAATATTATTCAAAACATTGCCAAAAGCAATTTCCTACTGTCTTACTAATATTAAAGTGTATAACTTTACAACTACATGAAAGTGTAATTCTGAGAATAAAACAAATTATCAATCACTTTCAACTATAAAAACCTGAGTTTGAATACAATATAAAAATTCTTATAATATATTTAAACTGCTATAAGTTGCACTAACATTACAGTTAAAAAAAAACTTTATTACTAATATAAATTTCTAAATGTTAAAATGAGACACATCTTAATACAACAAATAGAAATACAATTAGCCACATTGCACAGATGTTTAACTTGCATTTATTTCCACATAAAACAAATATTCTAACAAAATGTATTAAGTAATATTAAATTATCTTATAATAATACTGTTCTAAAACTTTATGTGCACTTCATTTTAAAAGATATAAACAAAAGGCAGGTGTAAATATACTTCAGTCAACATTTTGAAGTAATACATATTAAAAGCTAATCAAAGTTTTAAAAAGGTCTAACATTAATAAGTCATACAACATGGTAAGTTTATTTATTGTTTTGAGTATGGTAAAGTTCAGCCCTAACTCAATTAAACCAAAAAATATACATAAATTACAGTGATAATTTATTTCTTTATAGCAGAAAGGATGTATGCAAAATAAATGATTAACAAATGTCAGGCCTAAGACAAATGGACTTAGAATTTTGGTGTATGTGATAGGAGTTCTTTTGTATTACTCTAGTATTTAAAGAAGTACTGTTACAATAATTATATTAATTTTATTGCAAATGTTTTGTGGGTCTCTTTAGCTAAAATTAATAAACACCAATTAACCAGTCATATTTCCTAAGTAACATTCTCTTATATTTTTGTTCTCAGAAGAATAACAAACCTGATTATTCTTTCTGATTCTAAACATGTTTCAATATGTTTCTTGTTGAAAGTTGTAAAGCTGTTTGATATATTTCTGCTCATAAAGGACAATGTAACTCAATATGGGTTTTAGATAAATTTACTAAGTAATGGAACTGTTGCTTCATTATGGGTCTGTATTATATATGTATCTTAAACATTTCTTGGTAAAGAAAGTAGTTTTTCTAACCTGATCTGGTACAGATTTAATAAAACTTCATTACTCTAACTCAAGTAGGATATAGTAATAACACTGAGGTACAATACAAAGTATACAAAAGGCCAACACTAAAATAAGTATTTAACTTTGAATGAAATACCTGTATTCTTTGAACTTTCTGGGTGAATTATTTTAACATATTTAATTCATTTTATTATCATACTGTACCATTAAAAAATCTATCACAATACTCATTTTGAAACTGGTTGATATTTAAAAATGAATTTAACAGTTTGATAGAAATATAGAGAATAACTTGTAACATGGTATTCTAAGTTAGTTCAGCTTGTGAAATAGATTCTAAAATAATTTAATCAGCCTAAGTGGACTTTTAACATGAAGAGAACTGTCACATTTAATATACCACTGTAGTCATCATAGTCTAGAGAATTCTTGTAGGTACATTTAACTTGTTTTAAATATATAATTTTAAAATAACTGGATTGCTTGCTGCATGTTATTTTCAAATTTATCACTAACAAATCACAGACATCTACTGTAGAAGAATCCTAAAACTTTGACGTATGTAGTTTCTGACTATGAGTTGAATGTTAAAATCTTCACAAGTATGCAGTGAAGTTAAAATGGTGATAGAAGCCACATGTTTATTTGCTCTTTGGTTACTCTGTTTCAAAATCTGGAAAGTCTCACCTAAATACTAAAATTCATTAAATTCATATTTATTGTTACTCGTGACATACACAACATGACTAGATAGTGGTGAGGCCCACGATAAACTAATGAAAAATAAATAAGAGGCAGAGAAAAGTTTAGTTGAGGAAATTAGTATAGAAGTAATTAGAAGGGTAGACTTATTTCTTACAATCATAATAACAGAAAAAAAAAGATATAAAATAAATAACTTTAGAGCATTAGTAGGAATGAAAGATTTTGATATTATGGTAATAACTGAAATATGGTTAAACAAAGATGATGTGTGACAAAAATTTCCTTCAAATATAGTGTTAAAGACTTTTTAATAATTAAAGTACAAAAGAGATGGAGGAGTTGTCATATGAGGAGTGGCTGAAAACTCTTGTACTGCTTTCTCTTGGAAAAGAATTGGAGGAGGGATGTGATATGATTGAGGTGTTAAAGATTGTAAAGGGAATTGATAATGTTGATGCATCATCTTTATTCATACTTAACAGTGAGAAAAGTAGGGCAAAAGGAGTTTAGTATAAACACTGGCAGGTTGGTTGATTGGTTGATTTAATGTTTTATGGCACAAAGCAGCCAGGTTATCTGTGCCAAACATCCAGTAAAAAGGTAAAAGTAAATTTAGTAAAATTCATTAAAGGAAATCAAGGTAAAACAAAACAAAGTTAAAAAAAAACAACAAATAGCATTAGACCAATGTTTACATCTAGTCTACAATGTCAAAACTGCAGTGATTCAAAGTTGTAAAGGACTTTCTGTAGCATGACTGTAATAATCATAACTCACCAGGAAGACTAACAGATAAGTACAAAAACCACCATCAGTAAACTGGAGTTAGCCTTTCCAATCCTGGTTTCAAGTTACTTAGTGGATACTGGCAGAGTAGAAGTCACCTTCAGCTAAGATAACTTTAATTTTCTTACAAGATAGTTGGCCTTTGAAGTGGGTTTTCTTTGGATGTTATAGAGCAGAAAATTTAAACAAGTTTAACAGAAAGCTTGATAAGTATATGAATAAGTGTTGGCTTTAAGACTTCTAAAAATTTATTCATTAACATTTATAGTTTAAATTAGAGGATGTAAGAGCCAGGATGGACCAAGAGATCCCACACTATTCCAAAACGTCATGTATTGTGTCTAGTGCTTCAGACTGCAGTCTAATTCCAGAAGATTTAACATGTTTCTAATGCAACAATAAAACTTTTGTCGATAATGTGGCTTCTTACTCAGCTTTAATGTTAGTATTACATGGTTCACTATGGTACTGAGAGAGACAGTAAGACCATACAACATAGAAGAATATGGTATTGGGAAAACTAACTTCTAAAAAGTTCTATTCTGACATCTAACTTCGTTTTTGTTTTGTTGGTCCCCTTATGATTCTATTTCGGATCAACTGTCCATTTGATTACAAACGTATCTTTATGCTGATGTTTATGCTTTAATGGTCGAGGTTATGTTTATTTCTACATGCATCACACTAGGGCCAACAAAGTACAGCAAAAATATAAATTCTCTTTCTAAGAGTATGAATAACCTGGTCCTGAATTACATTGTTGAGTTGGCTACATCACTCGGCATATTAAATTTTGTCTTTTGCAAAAAAAAAAAAAAAAAAAGACATTCTAAACGACCAAGAAAGTTTGGCAACCAGAAAATAAAACATTTAAACTCACCATTTGCACTAAAGTTATCTAAATTGTGATAACCGAAAGCTGTATATTTCCTATTGAAAATCCTTATTTTTCGGTATTAATCAATGAACTATGGTCTATAAAAGACCTTTGCGTTACATAGTGGTTAGATTTTGTATGACGTTATATTTACATATTTTTTAATTATAAATAAGCATTAAATATACATTATGAAAAATAAAATAAATCTTCATTGTTTGGTTGGTTGGTTGGTAGGTACAAAACAACACAACAGGCTATCTGCGTTCTACCTACCACGAGTATCAAAATCCGATTTTGAAAGTTATGAGCCCTCATACTTTCCACTTAGCCACTGAGAAAATAACATTTGAACATCGATTGTGTATTCATATCTAGCAATGTACCATAAATACACTCTTTTGGGAAGAAATGAGTCTTAATGAAGGTTTCTGAAATAAATTAGAGCCATGTTTGTGATTTCAGAAAAATACTAACAAGCAAATGAATAAATTAAAATTTGATATCTTTTGACAAAAAACTGTTTTAAATAACCACGAAATAGATTAGAAGGGAAGTTAGTTTTCAAAAGCTGTAATTTTATTTATGTACAGTTTTATAAATTATTATGGAAAAGTGAGCGAAACATTCATCATCGTCATCTGCCACTCAATTCCTTAAGGAACATAGGGCCGTAATCACTGCGGTTTCCGAAACAATTTTTTTTTTTTAAGTGAGTAGGTTGTTAGCCCACTGCACCTAGCCGTCCCTAATTTAGGAGTGTAAGACTAGAGGGAAGGCAGCTAGTCATCACCACCCACCGCCAACTATTGGGCTACTCTTGAACCAACGAATAAAGTGGTTGTCAATATTGTCAATCGCTAGCATTACATACACACCTTTTACTTTGTTGATTCTTTCAATCGAGAATCTTCTATTAATTTCGAGAACAGGCAGAACTTGTGAATTAAACAGCCCACAGTAAACGTCATAAGAAAATATAAAATTACACTGGAAGAAGCGAAGGTACAACACTAAATGTGCAATAGTAAATCTGTTACAAAATAAAAACCGATAACTCAAGTGAGATTGAATGCCTTTTGACGAAGAACGGTCCGGCGTGTTAAGGCGTGCGACTCGTAATCTGAGGGTCGCGGGTTCGCATCCACGTCGCGCCAAACATGCTCGCCCTTTCAGCCGTGGGGCGTTATAAGTTACGCTCAATCCCACTATTCGTTGGTAAAAGAGTAGCCCAAGAGTTGACTGTGGGTGGTGATGACTAGCTGCCTTCCCTCTAGTCTTACACTGCTAAATTAGGGACGGCTAGCACAGATAGCCCTCGAATAGCTTTGTGCGAAATTCAAAAACAAAAACAAAAACTGAGGAGGAACAGATAAATAAACAGAAACCTCAGAGTCAGAGGATGTTAGTGTTGTGTTAGTTGATGAAGTAATAATAACATGGGGCATCTCAGTTAAAAACACTAGAAGTGAAGATAAGGGCCCCAGTAACAAATAATATGTCAAATACTTTCCCAATGAAATGTGAGTAGAACCTTATATCATGCAGATGCTCAAGTAGTTGCATACAAATCCAAGAATGATGTGAATGAAAGTGGGTAATATTGCCTCTAATAACATAACAAACACTGGATAATATGATACTCTATTTATGAAGTTGTAATTACGTTAAGTAGATTTGTTTCTTTGTTTTGCATTTTGCTCAAAGCTATACGAAAACGATCTACGCTTGCTGTCCCTAATTTAGCAGAGTAAGACAAGAGGAAAAGCAACTCCTGGGATACTCTTTCAAACGAATAGTGGGATTGACCATAATGACACCCTATGAATGAAAGAGTGAACACGTTTAGTTTAACGTGGATTCGCACCCGTGACTGTCAGATTACGAGTCGAGTGCCCTAACCACCTGACAATGCCGGGGCACGTAACGTGGGATAAGTCATATATGTATATAATTACGTAAGATTATATGTTTATCAAATAAATTATACAATTTATTTTAAGAATAAATACTTAATGATTGTTTAGCTTTATTTGTAACATGAGAGTCACAATAAATTAATTTAAAGTAAACATTATGACAAATTTAATTACGAAACTCGATAGGGGTCGTACACATTGTTTGTAACTCATTGATGCAGAGATTATCGAGTGTCGCGTGAAATTTTTTGATGTGTAGAATAGAGAAAACAGACGATTAGGTGTGACAAAGATAAATAGTTTGGTTTTCTGTTTCATGACGCAAAACAACTAGACTATCTGCGCTAAAGATAAATAAATAGTTTTATTGGAATGGTCAAAGTAGAGAAACAGACAAAAATTAGCAGATGAGATGTTACGAAACGGAAATAGGCCAAAGAAAAGTAAAAAGGGAAGTTAATCGTCGTGGAAGGCCTTACGATTAATATAGGCCTAATAATTGATATATTATTGTGAGTATTGTGAAAGGTAGCGAAAATAATTTATTTCGCCAAAGAGAGTACTGAGTATATATTTATATCTAATCTTTTAAAATAAAAATTACAGCATAACTTCCGTTTGACGTATCTTAAAAAAACAAAACAAAGAAACAGCTAAGCCTAAAGTTACCACTAACCAACGTAAGCTTTATCGAAAGAATCTGATTCTGTTATGGCGAAATAGAAAATAAGAAATTTATTTAATTACAAAAAAATATGATGCGAAATTTAACGTTTACAAAACTTGCAGATTAGAAAAATTGACACCAACCTTCCTAAAAATAAAAGTATACTTCCAGACCAAAAAGCCCCCCAGTGGCTCAGCGGTATGTCTGCGGAATTATAACACTAAAAACTTGGTTTCGTGATGAGCAGAGCATAGCCCATTGTGTAGCTTTGTCCTTAATACAAAACAACAACCAGACCAAAAATTCAAATATATCACAGAAGAACTTCAAATCAAAAGTTTAAAACAAAGTATAAAGGAAATTCTCTGCAAAAAATGAACTGAATCCCTGCAACAAACTTGCAAGTTTAACTTCCTCTAAAGATTAGTATTATCATCATTCATACGTAAAATCACATGCTATAAAGGCTTAACAATCAACTAAAGCAGCCCTGGATTAACCATTACGCAAAATACGCACATGATTAGGGCAACAATGGAAGGGATAACCACAGAGATTTCCCCTTAGTTATAATGCCCTTATCTCTTTCACTACCACACTCAACTTTTGTTGATTTTTTTTTGTAATTGCTCTTATCTACCGTGCTTGATTTTACTCTGCATTGTTAAAAAAGTTTTCTTTGGCTCGGTTAGTGACTAAAGTTTCGAGAATCTACCAAACTATGTATCTGAAGTAAGAAGTAATTGATTTGCGAAAGATTACTGTAAAGAGCGGTACAAAATGTTGATAAAACTTCAGGTAAAAGATGATCACATGTTATGATGTCTATCTAACTTTGCAGATGAAATATTTTTCTCAATCATTTCTTCTGCTGTGGCTATTTATAAGAAATTATAGGCAGTGGAACTGTTTTGTTTTATCTTTTACTGCTTTATTCAGTCACATCTACAGAAACAAAAGAGAATAATACCACAGAAATATAAGTCAAACGAAATGGTAACAGATGTGTTCAGAGACGTGGCTAGTTTAATGTTTTTTTCGGTTTTGTTTTCGTGCCTTATATTGTCTTGTTTGTTTTGGTTTTATTTGCCTTAGAATTGCTTTATAAGTGTGTTTTTCACTGAAGTTTTCTGAGCCGGAAGTTTTTTGGCTTCAAATAGCTTGCTGTTAAAAACCTTTGTTTGTGAGTACATGTTTTGTAATTTATCATACCAAGAAAAATTTTAGAAAGGAATGCTACTGTAGCAATGCTACCGTTCATATATTACATGTAACCTGTAAGAGCATTTGGGCATGTATGTATACCCTTGTAATTATGTAATAATATAAGCAAATCTGAAGCTGAGATTTACTAAGGAGATAAGTACAAGGGTGCCTTCTGGTGATATTTTTTTTATGAGACGAACGAACAATCCGAGACAGAAACACAAATACAACGAAGACAAACTTTCAGGTGTAATTCAACTATTTTGTGACTATAAATTCAGATCACTATGTGTTGTATTACATTTCTGAAAAGCTGGGAAAACAATTGAAAGATCGGAGCAGTCTAAAGGCGATAATTTGATCTTTTAGGTTAAATTACGTAAGACTTCGTTCGACTTGTTCGATAACAAGGTTCTTAACATTGCTATGTTTATACCATACTACTACTAGTAGTACAGTAATGTGTCATCGTGGTCATACGAAGGTAATGTAAAGAACTGAAAAATCAAGAAAATCAATTTAGGATTGAAAATAGTGCATAAACTGAACAAGTTCATGTGAGCAAGGTTAGTACTAAGTACTAGGCTTAACGTTAGTGGCCTCATTTGCAATGTACAGGGTGACCCGTAAGTCTCTACCCATCCATATATCTGATGTATCTGTGTACTGTCCCTCATTCTCGCTGCATAATATTATGCGACGCCATGTTCTGTGAGACATTTTCAAGTATAAATGGGCTTACATCGGCCATATTTCTCTGAAAAAAAGAAACGAATACATAATACATGCGTAATTGAATATAACATAATAACATATGGATGGGTAGGAACTTACGGGCCACCCTGTATCAGCATTAGGCCTAACGTTAATGTTATCTGAGAACTGAGTGACAATAACGTTAGGCCTAAATACTGTAACTAGTTTAGTGTAAGTACACTGGAAACGCTACTGTAGCATGGAATAATGAAGTGGACTATTCCCAGTGTAAGGCTGTCGTTTTGAATTTGCCTTCGCATCCAGGCATGTAAGTAAAGTTTCAGACATATGCCTATTTTGTTGATGCATGGTTTGTTGGCTCATCTAATAGTCCCAGGTCAAATCTGAGCTCAAAAGAAAAGTTGAGGTTACAACTCATTCTTCAGATATTAGGATTAAAGTACTCTAGCCTTTGACATTGCTTCTTGCAATCAGCTACCATAACAACAACCGAAATGAAACTTTTGCAATGACTGAAAATTAATTTTTCTAAAATAGATTGAGGCCAGTCATGAATGGTTTTCAACATATCATAATACAGCAAGTCAATAAATGTATTTATGAATTCATGTTTATGTGCTGATGGACCTGGACCTTAGGATAACTTTCTGACAGTCTTTGTCTAAATGTAGACCTAGAGTTTAGTATGTTTGACTGTCTTACGAATGTTTTTCTTTATAAATTTCAGTGTTTTTCTTATCATTATAATTATATATGATCCGTATTATTTTGTGGTTTTTTTTCTGTATTTTTCAGACTGCAAGATGAAACATGTTCATTTAAGTGGTGCACAAAAGAAAAAACTGGCAAAAGAGAACCAACAAAAGGCTTTGGATTTAGTGGCCAAGACTAGATAGCAGACTAATTTGTTCACTGAACTTACACAACAAGATCTTCCACATCAAAACCATGAGAAGTCACTTGTACTGTATCTGACTCTGACATGATTAAATTTGAACCAAGCTTCACACCTACAAGTACCACTTTGTCCACTTGAAGATCAGAACATCATGGTGACGTTGAGGTGTCACAGGCTTGCTCAACTGGAACAGCTTTCACAACTGATCTTACTATGCTTGTAAATTCTCCAGATATCTCTCGTGTTAATGTTGATGCAAGTTGCTCTATAAGACAGTTTAAAGTTGAAATAATTTCTGAAAATGAAAATTGCTGAACTATGGTAAAATGCTTCAGTCTACAAAAGATGAAGAAACTAAAGCAAAAGATCCAGGGTTGTGGCTCGATTTCTCTGCTGCTGATGTGGCTTATTGGATTGCTTGTGGACCCACTGACTGTTAACACCACAATGGGTCATTTGTTAAATCTTGCTGGATTTTAGTAGTAGCAAACCAATGAAATACTGTTTGCAAAACTTTTCTTTGGGGTAAAAACCAATGGTGAGTAACACAAGAGAGAGTGGTTATTGTATTTACTATCGACTCTTTGTCCCTAAATTTTCCTCGTGTTTTGTTGAAATAGAAGGGTTCAGTGACTGGCGAAATACTATTGTAATTGATCATCATGAAAGAAGCACTACTCACCGAGACTCTAGCTAACATACTTAACTTACAGACAAGGTTTAGGCTTGCAACAAGAGTTGGAAAAACAAATTAAAAGAAGAGTGCGATTACTGGGAACATGTCTTGGAGCACGCAATAGTTGTTATTTGTACGTTAGCTGAACGTAGCCTGGCTTTTCACTGAACAGATAAAATTTGGTTCACTGCAGAATGGGAATTTTTAGAGCTACTTGAGCTCAAAAGTCAGTTTGATCCATTTTAGCAGGACACATTTATAAATATGGAAATTCTGGAAAAGGAAATCCTTCATACTTGTCCAAAACCGCCTGTGAAGAACACATTGAACCAATGGTTCAGAAGGTCCACACATTCGTTGTTGATAAAGTAACTTCTTCTGGTTATTTTAGCTTGTCAGTTGACTCGACGCCAGATCTATCACATATAGATCAGTTAAGAGTTGTACTCGATACTTAAAAATGGGCAGCCTATTGAATGCTTTTAACCTTTCTGGAACTAAAAAGTCATATGACTGATGAAATGGCAAACCAGGTATTGCAGTAATTACGTGAAGTTTGCAAACTTAATTTTACAAAATATAGGGGTCAGTCTTATGACAATGCTGCTAACATGTCTGGGGGTTATAAGGATATGCAGCAAAAGATTTTAGAAGAAAATAAGTTTGCCATATATGTGCCTTGTACAGCCCATTCATTAAATCTAGTAGACCGAAGTTCTTTCTACTGCTGTCAAGTGGCAATTAACTTTTCTCTACAATATATTTGTTCTATACATTTTTTTCAGCCTCAGTTTTTTTGTTTGTTTTGAGTAGCACAAAGCTACTTGAGGGCTATCTGTGCTAGCCGTCCCTAATTTAGCAGTGTAAGACTAGAGGGAAGGCAGCTAGTCATCACCACCCACCGCCAACTCTTGGGCTACTCTTTTACCAACGAAAAGTGGGATTGACCGTCACATTATAACGCCCCCACGGCTGAGAGGGCGAGCATATTTGGCGCGACGCGGGCGCGAACCCGCGATCCTCGGATTACGAGTCGTCGCCTTAACGCGCTAGGCCATGCCGGGCCTTTTCAGCCTCAACCAGCCAGTGGAAAATTTTTAAAGCTTGTACAATCAGGCAGAACGTGCTTCCATATTGATCTCATGTTACTCTCGCTTCGTTGATATTCTCGATAGCACTTCTGATGATGTAATCTTTCCAGAATTTAGTCGAAGATAGTGCAGCTTCTGTAGTTGTAGCCTTTATTGCTTGAGAAAAGTTCGCTTCAAATAATAAGCTTTAAACGTCGCAATGACACCTTAATTCATTAATTGCAGTAGAGATGTTGTATTGGGTGGAAGAAAATGAATTTTGACATTTTCATTAAAGTCACAAAGTCCCGTTGGATGGCTTTAAAGTTCAAGTTGTTTTCTTGTGCAGTAATGTTCAA
Source organism: Tachypleus tridentatus (assembly GCF_004210375.1). Taxonomy (NCBI): domain Eukaryota; kingdom Metazoa; phylum Arthropoda; class Merostomata; order Xiphosura; family Limulidae; genus Tachypleus; species Tachypleus tridentatus. The sequence goes on along the minus strand of NW_027467782.1, from coordinate 23,764,141 downwards.
CTGCAGGACAAAAAATAACTTTTTTAACCAGTCTTCAAACAAAGGTTTTGTGACCCATGCTTTTTTTATTTCATCGCCAAACAACTGAGAGAGTCTTCTTTGCACAGCTGATTAGTGTTCGGGGGATTTCCGCACGATACACAAGCACACAGGTTTTAATTTAAAATCGCCAGATCCATTTCCGCCTAACAAGTGTTAAACGATCTTTTAACGCTTGTAACATGGCCAAGTTTTTTTCATTTTCTGATAGGAAAGTTATAGAAGGCATATTTTCCCCAAAATAAACCCGTTTCATATTTGGTTATCTTTGTACCGAACTTTTTTAATAATTTCTATAAATTCATTTGGAAATTTTTCAGCAGCATCTTTGTCTACACTTGAACTTTCGCCTGCAATACGAACATTATGGAAACCAGTGTTTGCTTAAAACAAAAGAACCAATCACGGCTTGCCGAAAATATTTCATTAGTTCCCCATTCTCCATCGTTCTCTTTTAAGGCGTTTAAAAGGCTCGTAGCTTTCGTTTGAATTTCCATTTGACTTAAAGGAATTCGTTTCTGATTACAATCTTCTAATCATATTGATAGCAGACGTTCCATATTCACCATTAGAGAGCTCCTTTTCTTTACGATTGTTTTCGAGGCAAAACAGTTGGTAGCCATTCAATACTGTTTTACTGGTTCTTTCATTGAACAGTCTTACAGATGGTTCATTTATTCCTTTGTTTCGTGCTAGTTAGGTTTCTTTGGCTCGGTATCATCACACATTCTTTTCTCACGCATAATAAAGGGATCTCTGTAAAAAAGTGTACACACGTTCTTAACATGAAAAAACTGAACTGCCGCTGACAGCAAGTGATGCTCAGATTTATACTGTGCAGTATATAATGTGCATGCGCATTGTATAGGCTTGCAGAAAGACCTAGAATAAGCGAATGACACAAATTCGTAGACATCTTTTCAGAAATATTAATTAAAATGTCAGCCATAAAAAGGGCCCAAAGACTTATACGTATATAAATAAAGCCCCATTATAGTGAACCCCATACTGTTAAGCTGCACTGTGGACCTCCTTTAATATCCAAGAACACACTTCAAAGACGAAGAGAAATACGTAACAAGATATTTATGAAATTGAAGATTTATAGAAATATAAGTCTACGTTTCCAAAACCGAAGTGTCACAGTAACAAAAATTACATTTAACAAAGGATTTCATTCATGTACTATCTTGTAATTGAGTTATACGTTAGTTTTGCATGCTATTCTTCTCAGTTTTTGGTTGTTTAACTGAGAAATGAACAAGTTAAAAATCTAGAAGCATGGTTTGGTTTGGGTTTTTTGGAATTTCGCACAAAGCTACTCGAGGGCTATCTGGCGTTCGACTCGTAATCCGAGGGTCGCGCGTTGGAATCCCGGTCGCACCAAACATGCTCGCCTTTCAGCCGTGGTGGCGTTATAATGTGATGATCAATCCCACTATTCGTTGGTAAAAGAGTAGCCCAAGAGTTGGCTGTGGGAGGTGATGACCAGCTGCCTTCCATCTTGTCTTACACTGCTAAATTAGGGACGACTACCACAAATAGCCTTCGAGTAGCTTTGTGCGAAATTCAAAAAACAAACTATTGAAATCTTATTAGTTTTGAAGAACAAAATATTAATACAGCTAATTGTAGTCATTAATCCCTATATAACACCATGGAATGCAGTATTTGTCACATAAGTTATATATGTGAATATTCTTTAACTGATTTTTTAATTTAAATATTGTTACAATGTTTGTAGGTTTATAACTACTCAATTATAATTTATATGTATCATAAGGCATCTGTTAGCAGTCTTATTATGGTTTATATCATAAATGCCGACTAAGATTTGTATTGTCAGAAGAAATTGCATAGAAAAATTTCGTATAAATTTTATTTGCTTTTACCTAAATTTCAAGTTGAACTCTTAGGCAAGTGTTGTTATTGTTTATTAAATCTAAATTATGCATAACATAAACATGAATATAATTTCTCTGTTCAAGCGTCTTTCACACTACAGAAAACAATAAACTTTGCAATCATTATTGTTAGTAAAACGTTTTTCTACCTCACAATGTTACTTCAGTTCATGACGTCATTCAAACAAGAATACTATTATGCGCATAGTAACACTGATATTTCACTTAGAAACAATACAGAAAGTGACTTACAAAGAGTACAGTGCAGAGAGATTTCAATGGCTAATTACACTCAATTATTTTATATTTTCGCTAGTTTCCTGCTTGTTTCAGGTTTTACATTCGTCTACGAAATTGAACGTGGTTCTACTCTTACATTAATATGTTCAAACCAAGCGAGAGAAGAACCAGTTATTTGGTACTCAAATCTCAAAGAAAAAGTTATTAATAGTGAGAGAACGCAAATAAAATACGGTGGCAAATTAGTGCTAACCCACATCCAATTTGAAGACGCGGGAATTTACACATGCAAAAATCGTGAAGGTGATTACAAACATGATGTCAGAGGTAAATTCATGGTGTTTTTTTTTAGACCATATTTTCATTTATTAAACTGTACTAATTTAACAGAAATAGCATCTAAATTGATATCGTCCATCTTGCTTTTAAATTTCTTTCAGCCATAACCTTTTCGTTTGATATTTCACACACCATGTGTATTGATTTAAAAATTAATTGCCTGCGTATACGTAAGATTACACTATGTAAGAAAATTTTTTACCTTTTCATGTTCCTGGGCAAAAAATGTTATTTTCTGATTGCTTATGCCTAAAGTAAATGGAAAAGGCCTATTGTCTTCAAACTTTGCTCTTGTGACTTGGGAGCGTGTATAACGAAAACATGATGGTAGAATATATTTGAGGGCTGATACGTGAAAGGGATTTATATTACAGTCGCAAATCTCGAAAAAGTATTTCTAAATATTTTTGTATAAATTTAGTATAAATACATGTAAATATTGATTCAGATGCTGTCAGGATCCGGCATGGCCAAGCGTGTTAAGGCGTGCGACTCGTAATTTCAGCGTCGCGGGTTCGCATCTCCGTCGCGCCAAACATGCTCACACTTTCAGCCTGGGGGTGTTATAATGTGACGGTCAATCCCACTTTTCGTTGGTAAAAGAGTAGCCCAAGAGTTTGCGGTGGGTGGTGATGACTAGCTGCCTTCCCTCTAGTCTTACACTGCTAAATTAGGGACGGCTAGCGCAGATAGCCCTCGTGTAGTTTTGAGCGTAATTCAAAACAAACAAACCATCGTAATTTAAAAAAATATAACAAATCTTTGGTTAAAAGGAATTTTAATTAAAACTTCATTTATTAAAACTGGTGTTTTCTTTTAAATTGATTCTATTATTCTTGTGGTTCAGTATTTTCAAATGACTCGCAAATACGTTGTTTTTCACATTCTTTATGAATAAATTTAAATCCAAGTCGTATAAGTATGTCTTTAGTTTAAGTAGAGTGCATATTTACAGAGAAAAATAGAAACAAAACTCACAGCTTAAAACGTGTAATATAATCTATTGTACCATTTAATCATTAATTAAAAAACTTTACGATTATAGTCTTATAATCGAACTGATAAGCAACCAGTTTTGGACTGACAACAGATAAAATCAGTTAACACTTAACATTAAATAACTATGTTCATGGAGTTATTGTTTTAATGAAATAGTCTCCCGATGGGACAGCGGTAAGTCTATGGATTTACAACGCTAAGATCAGGAGTTCGATTGCCCTCGGTGGACACAGTAAATAGCCCGATGTGGTTTTGTTATAAGAAAAACTATGTGTGCTTGATCATTCGAAAAGCTTTTCATTCTCTACAGTTAATTAGAAAGTTAAGTTCTTGCTTTCTACTCCAAGTAAGCTATCAAATATATTAGACAAAAGTGAAAGAAGATTACCTCATACTTACAGTTTGTGGTCCCTACATATAGTTGTCAGATTTTCATGTATTACACGTGGACTGATATTATTACAGCTATAATAAGTGTATTTCTTTTCAATTTATTCAAACATTTTCAAGGTACCTCTAATTGTAGCTGTAGTAATGTCAGTCCACGTGTAATAAATGAAAATCTGATAACTATGTGTAGGGGCCACAAACTATAAGTGTGAGGTAATCTTTTGCTTAATAGATTTGATAGCTTACTTAGAGTAGAAAGCAAGAACTTAACTTTCTATTTGCGGTCACATACAGCGCTTGTACTAACATAGCTAACTCCGATCTACTGTTTTCCACTGTAAAAGCTAACTACTGTCAATTATTCTGAATTTTGTCTTTGAAAACTAACATCTCAGCTCTTGTTTTGTATATTTTATTTTGTTTTTCTCTATGAATTGATATATTAGTGATACTTACCAATGATCTGAAGACTTTTCTAATCATGGTTTTCAGTTGGTTGATTCAAATAATTCATATTATTCGTTTGTTCACCTTCAATTTGTTTGTTTGTTTTGGAATTTCGCACAAAGCTACTCGAGGGCTATCTGTGCTAGCCGTCCGTAATTTAGCAGTGTAAGACTAGAGGGAAGGCAGCTAGTCATCACCACCCACCGCCAACTCTTGGGTTACTCTTTTACCAACGAAAAGTGGGATTGACCGTCACATTATAACACCCCCAGGCTGAAAGTGTGAGCATGTTTGGCGCGACGCGGGCGCGAACTCGGACCCTCGGATTACGATTCGCGCGCCTTACGCGCTTGGCCATGCCGGGCCCTTTTTCACCTACAAAGTAAATAATTTCTTTATAGAATTGTCTCTGTTGATCAAACTGTTGTTACTGCACCAGATAGGAATTTTAAAATACTCCCATCTACGTTAATTAAATTGTGTTTTTATCGATTTCGTTCATAAAACGATACGTTATCTTTTATATCATTTAATTGTAATGAAAATTGAACTGTCTTATTTTCATATTATAGTTTTAACAACCTTCGTGTAATTTCCTATTAATACTATCTGCATTACTCTTAGTATTCTCAGAATATTTTGTAAATTATAAAATCTTGAAAATTAAAAGTATCATCTTCAAACTATAATACATCGAACAAGATTTATTAAATTTTATTAATATAGATATAAAAGTGTTTCTTTATATTGGTTTAATGTGTGTTTGCTCTTGTATTACAAGGAATTATTTGGTTTATCGTCTAATGATGTTGGATTCTCTGTTTGGAATTTAAATGTTACCTGTAGTATATTTATTTGAGTTGCAGTGTTAAATTTAAAAACGTGAAATTCTATTTTTTTTGTGTTACATGAATGTTGTTTTGAGTTTCGGGCTTGTTTCTCTGACGTAAAATACGTGGAAGTTGCCATAAAGTATTTTATAAATGACATTAGTATTGTATTTGCTTTATTTTTTTTACAAGAATTTAAGTATTTTGTTTATTGTATTTGGGGTTATTGACAGGGTGGGTATCGTGTTGTTGACTGAGGTTTCTCTATATCACCGTTATCTCAAATCTCCTTCCTAGTCGCTTTATAACCTAGAAACATCGAACTATATATGAATTCTGTAATAAAAAGTTTTAAATTACCCATTGTAGAACGTCTGCAAAATTTATTAGCTTCAAGTGGGTTCCTCAGAAATATAAATGCATGAAATAGATTATTACAATAATGTTAAAAGTACTTACAAGGAATTATTACTTTAGAGATAACATGAAATCAGTTTTTCTTAATTTTAATGATAGGAAATGTCGATGTTGGAGTGTGGTATGAATAAGTATTGGTAAACATATCCACATATAATTACTTTAAATGTTACCATCAATACTACACTCTTTGTTCGTCCATATACTGATCCATCTAATCAGGACTCCAGTAATGGGTGATATTGTCCAACTCCAAGGTGCAGATGTTGATATTGACAGCCATAATATACTCTTGGAAGATGTATCACATTCCATTAGTTGATGCTAAAGATGCCCTGAAAAGAGTTATTTCAGGGCAGTGATGAAGACGAATGCGTAATCTTATCGGTACTCCTGTAATAAACATACAGTATTAGTCAGAGGCTGCCACTGATGTTCATAGCAATAATACTTTATAGTTTATAGGGATTAGTAAGCCATATCAAAACAGTTTTGAATATGCAACCTGTCATATAATGTGACTCAATCTGATATAACATTTCTTAAATGGTGTGATGTAACCGAAAATTGGTAGCTTTTGGGAAAGGTATGTAACAGACCTTTCCAATGTAAATTTTTATATGCCCATATCATGAAAATATATTCAAATGAGAATTTAAATTTTTCGAAACAAAGATATTTATTGTACGTAAGAGCATCGAAGAAATAATTTTGGTTTGCCAGAATAATTCGGAAAAGACCTACAACAAGTCGTACGAACACAAATGTCAGAGATAAAAACCGCTGAAGTGTCCCAGGCGATGGTACGTAAAAAAATATCTCAGTCTTCTAACCGCTGAGTAATTAGATAGATATGCATGTTATTGTACACACAGACACACCAGTCACCTCACTGATGTAAGAATTATAGATTTCTATGTGATCAGAGACTAGATGGATTATGGTAAACCTGTAGAGAGAAGTGATGAGGCTCCAAAGTTATTTTGATATAATGAACTCAACTTGTGAATGTTGAAGCAAAATCTTTTGTACTCTAAAGATACAAATCATATCTACGAAGTTTTTTGAGAACGTATTTTGAATAAACAATACTATAAATTTACAGTGAAAGGTGTTAGATCGCTATATTATTTATCTTGATAAATCCGCAAAAAATTAAGGATTTGGTTTTATATTAAATTTAAATGAAAAATTTTCTCGGAATGCATTTCATCCAATTTCTGCATTATAAGGATATTATTTGATATTTTGTTGTTTGCAAGACACAATCATACACTGATACATTTTACGAACGTAATATTCCCAAAATAACCTGTATTTTCATAACTGATATTAACATAAACAATAACAACAGTTCAACGTTTAACTGTGACAAATAAGAATTTTGCAAGGGAAACACCAACGGAAATCAAATGTACCTATAGAAAAACATAAAAAAAAGATCGTGTGTAATTTCATAAACTTCCAAGTTTGTGTGATTAGTTTCATTAGTTAACTCCATTAGGAAGTACATAAAGAAACAAAAGTCTACTGTTAAGAAACTGTTTTGACACGTTTTATTTTTCTCACGAAAAGTAACATTAATGTTGTTATTTTACAACATTATTTATTTTTAATATTATTGTGAAAAACCTTAAAATTCCAACGGTGACACAAAACGTGCTAATAAAAATATTAACTCTCTGTTGTTTTCTCCAGTGTATGTTCCAGCCGAGAATCTCAACTGTACTCGTGGATACCAAAGAGATGTTAACAGGTGTTGTAAGTATATATGATACTCAATTACTTTAAACTGTTCACATTAAACACAAATAGATGAAAGACTTTTAAAAATATGGAATTTTAGTTCAACACATATGTTTTTTGATACTAAAGACGTTGTTAGAACAATAAAATTAACACTGGGTAAATAAATGTTTAGTTTTGTACTTTTAACGCTTTTAGATCCATGTCCTCCTGGTCACTATGACAATGGATTCCAAACTCACTGCCTGCCGTGTCCAGGAGGGACTTACATGGCATCTTTTTGCTGGTGACGCCTGTATACCTTGTCCTGATGACGAAATTACTGATGAAGAAGGAGCTGATAATAAAGATCTTTGTAGAAGTAATGGAACAAAAGGGTTTTAAAGTTTTCTTTTATTGTTTCCTTAACATTTTAAAAATGTTTATTTTTGTTCATGCAGATTGTTATAATACGATACTTCTTCATAACTTTCATGGTTTTTAATGCATTAAAAAACTTTGCTTTTACTTGGAAATCCTACTACTCGTTTTTAAAGATGAGCTCAAACATTTACGACAAATAGTATTGAATAGCTGTCTTACCTCCAGTATATCATTTCAAAATTAGGAACGGCTAGCGCTGAAAGTCCTCGTTCAGCTATCCGCGGAATTGAAAAACAAACAAATATAACGGTGTCTCAATATCACATCTGTGTGCGTCACATTATTACTAAAAAGACGTAAAGATATTTAACTAAAACAGTGTATGTCCCAAATCTATGTTTAATATGTTTATTTTGTGTGCATAATGTCGTTTTTTGTAATAAAATACAGTAATTTGTCCAAATACAAAACAAATGTTTTAAAATACGATTATAACAACATTGGATTATCAAAACGTTAGCAGTGTCTCATGAGTACTCAATAAAACTATTAGAAAGAATTGTTACCAAGTAAACGAAAAACTTCATGAGCAGTGACGTACGACGTTCAGTGTTTGTAGTCAAAATGGTATCGTTATTTATCTGGGAAATTTAGAGTAAAGAGAAATTTGTAAAATTACTGTTTTAATAGTGTTGTAAAGACGCAGAAACTACCATTCAGTGGATACGATTCTATAGTAAAATATAATTATGCACCATAATAAGTGAAGCTGTTAATTATAAAACTTAACACAGTAAGTGAATACCCATTAAACAAACTGACTTTATTAAGTAGTCAATGGAAAGACAGTTTGTTTAATTTGTGTTATACATCTTTACAGTTTTAATGAATCTAAGTTGATTTAACTCACTGTGTTATACTGAGTTGTATAATATGTACATTATCGTAAAGAAAATGTCTAGATTTTTCTTGTATAGTGTGATCACGTGTGTTTGGCAGGGAAAGTCAGTAGGTTTCTTGTTGTATTGTCTATTAATGTAAATATGTTGGAAAACCTGACTGATTTTATGTTATATAACTATATAGTTATTGTTATTACATAACTGTACTACTTGTCTACTAGTAAGGAGCTCAAATAATATAACAGGCGTCATTTTTCTTTGCTAATTATCTGTTTAACGTGTAAAGAAAAAATGTATATTTACAGTTGGCAAATTGTAAAGGTTGTTATCAATGTTTAATATGAAAATATATTATAAGTGTAAGAAATTTCATATTTATTTAATTGAAATTTTAATATGTTAATGAAGATTATTGTTGAACTTAAAGAATTATACACATTACTATTATTGTTAACTTACATTTGAAGTTTTATTTTTCTGTTTTACGTGACCGGTGGAGTACGTAAACTGATTTTAAATACGACTCTCTGTCTTAAGATCGAATTGAAGTGGTTTCGAAGGCTACGCTTCACTTGACTTCAAAATCTACAGTTCCAAGATGTGCTTGGCGAACAGCACTCATTTTGATGTGTCTTACTGCTTTGTGGTAAGTTACGACTGTAAGTTTTAACTGTGACGCATTATCCATAGCTTATTTAATTACAATATGTATTTTAATGGACTTGAAACACGTGATTCTTATTTATTTATTTTCTGTAATGATCATGCAGCGTACTTTGTTTTTTCTACACCTGGAAATATAAACCTCGGGAAGAACGGAATGTTTTGAAAAACCGTGTCGAACACAAACAGCTTGGTGATGAAAAGATAACCACTGATGAATTGGATATTTTGGAGGCTATGCCACTGATCCCTGAATGTGAGAAGAAGGTCTCTGAAAAGAATGTTAAGAAGACAAAACTAATATACTAAGAAAGAAAAGAGTGACCAAACGAACAACCCTGGAGACGATATATGAAAACGACCTTGAAGAAAGGAATACTTTGGTTCGAAATTCAATTAAGTTCTTATTCATCTTACGTAATAATTAATATTTGATGCAAGTAAATTCACATTTTTACAGTTAAAAAAAAAAGATGCGTTCAGAGAATCTTTAATGTTCAGAGTCGTTTGAATGCGTGCAATTTTTTTTCTCCAAAATAGACTTATACATGTTCGATACCATTGAGGTCTAATAAGTCTATATGCTAGTTAAATTGATGAATCACCTCTTCTTCAATCTTAGTACATGTTGGAAGACAATTACCATCCATTAAACTGAACACAGAGCCAATCATAACAATATATGATTGTGTAAGAAGTTCGCATTACCTTTACTGATGTCCATAGCATTAATAACATATGGAAAACATAAAGATCAGAATGCCCTTTCGTAATTTTTTATTCACATACATACTACCATTACTGATAATAAAAGCGAATTATTTTGTACGTTAGTGGCACCATAATATATCATTTCCGCTCATATTGCTCACTTTATTTCGTTTTTTAACTGTATGTACAATGAAATGACGTCATGTTGGAGCTTTGAACATCTGATTCAGATATTATCAGGTTACACATAATCGGTATATAACGGCAACCTGCTTTAAAGGTGGATTGGGACCTTCTTAGCCAAGTACCAGTGTATTTGTGCCATTTTGTTGCAAGTGGTTCTACTATATCTTGTCAATGACGCTTTGAGACATTTTACAACAGTTTTTTTTCTTATTTTGACTGTCAGCCAACTTTCATTGGTCTGAAAGACATTTAGTGAAATATCCAGTTCTCTTCTTTTGGACTTTACTAAGTTTATTGATTGTTTTAAAATGCTATAAGGTGCGTGATTTATTCCAAAGTTGCAAAAAAATAAGACAGTTTGAAAACTGTTTCTCTCTGTAACATAAGGTAAATAACCAGTCGTTTGAACTTCAGATCACATAACTTTTCATGTTTAATTTATATAACAACAAATTGAGTAGAACACTTAACATTTAATTATAAACGTACTTTCATCTTGTCTAGTTATATAACAATAAATTGAGTAGAACACTTGACATTTAATTATAACCGCACTTTCATCTTGTCTAGTTATATAACAATAAATTGAGTAGAACACTTGACGTTTAATTATAACCGCACTTTCATTTTGTCTAGTTATATAACAATAAATTGAGTGGAACACTTGACATTTAATTGTTACCGTACTTTCATCTTGTCTAGACAATAATATAAACAATCTAGTTATCCTTTGTGAACGTGTAAAATATAAATGGAAAACAGTATTTAAGCTATTGTCTGCTGTATATCATTCTTTATTCACTGCGTGAAACAATGTTTGAAATAGTTTTCTAGTTTCCAGAAAACATTTATGAGATAACTGAAACCAATTTCATAATTTATAATTTTTATAGAAACATTTATTTGGTTTTATGCATGTTATAGTAAAATTATTGCTCAAATTTTGAGTGTTGCACCACTAAACATAACTATATTCTACATCTTCAGAGAGAAACACCAGCGTCAAAACAAGGAAAAGCTATTAAAGAATATATCCAGCGACCTCTGTTTCCTAGAAATGTGAACAATTACGATGAACTTATTATCGTTAAACCAAATAGTAAACAAGGACATCGAAAAAAAAAAGGTTGTTATTCTCATTGAAAATTCTGACAGCCAAGATACGTTTATCATTGGAAAAGTTCGGAAACAAACCTGATTTTTCTTCAAAACTGAGAAATAGAATTAATAAACGAATTTATAAAACAGCCATTGTTAATATGTTCACTCTAGAGTTAAGAGAAATCAAGATGGATTTTACCTCCACACTATACAGTTACACGAATGGGATTGATACTTACAAAATTGCACAAACTTTTTAAATTCAGTATCATTGATATTATTGGGTTATCAGAAACTTACATGGTAATTTAACTATTTACGTTTATGTTCAAGTAAATTAAATATAAACTCTAAAAACTTAGTCTTAACATTTTATCGGAACATTCATAACTATTATTGAAATTTAAGAGACTGTGGCTTTAGTTCAACAATTCACAAGCGTTTTTTTCATGTTTTTTATCATTTCCTTTTTTGCAGCATTTACTTATTACAATATATAATGTTAAAACTTGTTTATAATATTAAATCAAAAGTAACGAAATGTTTGTATACATATTTTTCGCCCATTTAAATGTAACAGCTATTATACATTAAATGCTCATTTCGGTAATAATTGTGTGTTTGTTTATATTGTTTGTAATATAGCTCTAAGTAAATTTACTGTCATAATATAGTCCAGCAATTCACAGTTGTTACACTGAGATTTACATGCAACATTTTTTTTTTACTGAAATGTATGATCTACATGAACTTCTTCAATTTCTACGTTTAATGTGTTTGACATAGTTGATTACTTCGCTTAAGCCACGTATTGGTTCTTCAATTATTACACATTGATAATTTTCTTGTGCTTTGTCTACATGTTGGATTACGTATTAATTATACAACATTTTCAGTAGAATTGTTGTGATATGCCTATGACATATTCTGTTCTTATCTTACAGTTTATATTTATCGTTTTCAAATGGTACTCAGTGATTAACGTGTAACACTGTTAAGATATAATTTACATGCACCATTTTCGGTTATTAAAGTATTATTGACATGTGTCATCTTTCAGAGTGACGTGTAGCTGTTAGAGGTTGCGTCACACTGATTGTTACAGTTTATGCCTGAAATCAATAAACTAAAAGTTGAAATACATTTTTACTTTGTGTCTATCAGATGTGCTGGAACTCTAAATAAAGATAGCTTAACTGACTCTCGACCATAGTTAACTAGTTCACGTGTTTCACGTGCATGTATAGCGTGTCCTCTGCATAAGGAACAAGACTCTTTCCATCATCTGATAATGAATGAATGAATGTCGTCGGTGTTTGGGTACATACCCTGGAGGGTCAGGTTCTCTAAGACTTCTTCCTCCAACATCTGATAACATGGAGACATGTTTTGTTTTTTGAAAAGGACGCCAGTCTTCCATAGGAAGGTCGTGTAAGTTAATAATCAACTAGAATTTTCTTATCATCAAATTCAATACACGTGCTCTGCCTGTAACTTTGTTGTTGCTCTAGTGGCTGGAGTCGAAGATATTTTAATTTCGTGGTTGTTTGATCTTAATTAATTCGTCCTGACAGAAAATGTCGGACAAAAACTTAATACAATTCATCACACGATAAAACGAATATTTTATTAGTTTAAGAAAGAAATGTTAAAACTAAACCGTCCTTTTAAATCCGATGCAGAATATCCACAATCACGAAAACTTCAGATTTCTATTCTCTCATGAACTATATTTTTCTGGAAAACAATTTTCAACTAATAGCAGTACTGATACATAGTGCAGAATAATTCTAATATTTTAACTACCAAAGACTGCCATCATGCTATTAAACATAGGAGGATAGATTCAGAAAATCAGATGCTTCATTATAAAGTGGTTATTTCTAATAATTTTCATATTTGATTAAATATTAATTTCATTATTTTTAAGAGAATTGTCAGGAATAGTGGACAAATCTAATAACTGCAAAAGAGGGAGCTTCTATTTTATTGATCAACTGCCTGATCAGAAAATGTCAGTTGATAAATAATTTTTGTTTGAATTTCGCGCTAAGCTATACGAGGGCTATTTCCGCTAGTCGTCCTTAATATAGCAGTTAAAGACCCACCGACGATTGTAGGACTACTATTTTAAAATAAATAGTGGTATTTAACATGACTTTATAACTTCCCTACCGACGAAAGGGCGAGTATGTGTGACGTCGATTCGACCATGTGACCCTCAGATCATGGAACGAGCGTCCGAACCACCTAGCCAATTAATAAATTATGAAAATTTTGAAAAATGTCGTCCAATTTGATAATACAAAAAATATATTATTATATTTACAATAAAATTAAGTAATCCACTTTCGTAGAAACGTTTATCATTTATACTTAAATAATTAGGTTGCTCCCTTACCATCAGTCAAAACATAATCATATTCAAATAATGACGTATTCCACTTACCTTGAACAAAATTATCTTCCTATTATGCTTCAAAATTTGAATTGTATTTTATTTATTGTATTTTTGACTTGTACAGTTATCAAAATTAAATTCAATAAAGCTTCTTTGTTTTGTATTTCATATGATTATTTTTCTTTTATATTTTATTTTGCACGTCTAGTTATATCAAAGACTATTGACGAAGAATAACGTTAATAAGTTTCAGATATTTCAAGTACTAATTTATTCTAATACTCGAGTTATCATTCAAAAGTATCATCTAAACTATTAAGTACAGGCTATAAATACATCTAGGTATTTATGTACACTATACAATATATTGTAGAAAAATATCATTTTTCATAATGAAAATAACAAATCAAACAAAAAAATCTTAGAAATGAAGTATTCTCCCATTTTATTTTTCTTTACCTTAGGTACATTTTCTCATTTCTCCACAAATGTATAATTCACAGTAGACAAACAAATCAAGGTTCTCGCGCTTTCGTAAAGTACATTTTTTTAGTTGATTAACACAAAATCGGAGTTCGATTATTTAATTTATCGTTTCTTTATTCACTGAGAGAGCACGTCCTGGTGTTAGCGTACCTGGAGGGTTTATTATTCGCATCCCGCTGTTAAAAAATTTCTCTCACACTTTAGGAAAATGGATTCGCTACAAGAGGGACAGTAAAATTCCAATATTTGTAAAACAGTTGACAATGAATACCTTTTTGTAGCTGTCTTTTCTCTAGTTCAAAATACAAAACTGCTGAGCTCACAAAGTACTTGCTCAGCTTTACGCTAAAATTATGAAACAAACAAAAATACCTTCACTTCGTTTTTATGAGCCTAAAAACACACACCTAAGATTATTTATTATACTTTTCGTGATGACACCTTTGTATTTTATGTTTCATCAATCACTTCAAAAGAAACATTCGAGGTTATTTCACCTGATTTATAAGAGAGCTTCTCTTTTCATTAAGGACATTTTTCATAAACTAAATTATGACGGCGACATAATTTAGGAGTGTCTTTGAGATCTTATGAACATGATAATCCATGTTAAAAACTGTGTCTAACAATCGATTCTGAACATTAAGCTCTAATCTAACTGTAATTAATATACTCACAAACGTAAATAACAATAAATATCTATTTTCCTTAACTTCTTCAGCACCTTTATTTTGTACATTGTGTAAGCAAAGTTAATCGTTTTTTTATCATCTTAATGACGAGAAAAACCACATGTAGATAAAATATATACGCTGCTAGCCAAAATCTTAAGGCCAATGAACATAAATAAAAAATATGCATTTTGCGTTGTTAGACTCAACCACTTATTTGAGTAGAGCTTCGAAAGATGGAAATAAGAAAAGGAAAAAAAACACAACATTTTTAGCATTTAATAGGGAAAATGTGAACACTATGAAATAAGCCTAAATACTAGCTGGTCAAATGTTTAAGACCATACCAAAAAGAAGTCCTAAACAGGATAGAAAATGCCCAACAAGAGGTCTCAGTAGTGAATTGCACGGCTGTCATTGCGAATAACTTCAAACATTCGCTTTGGCATGATTGACAGAAACGTTTGCAGAAGGCTGACTGGAATGTTATTCCAAGTGGTGAAGATGACTTTACGAAAATCATGCACTTTTGAAATTGACGTTCATTTCTATAGACTTCCTTTGCCATCCACCCCAAACATTTTCATTGGGGTTCAGTTTGGACGAACACGCTGAATGGTCCAAAAGAAACGCGTTATTCGCCATGAAAAAATCCTTTGTCCTGCGGGTATTGTGGATTTCAACGTTGTCCTGCTGAAAGATCCAGTCATTTTTACACAAGCGAGGGTATTCAGTCAATAATGGTGACTGCCAATATCGCCACCTGCTGTTTGACGCCCTTGTATAACCTGAAGCTCCATTGTTTCATGGAAGAAGAAAGAACCCCAGATCATGATGGAAGCTCCTTCACTGTGTCGTGTAGAAAATGTCTTCGGTGAGATATCCTTGTCGTGCCAATAACGTTTGAAGCCATCTGGACCACCCAGGTTAAATTTTTTCTCATTAGAGAACAAAACATTTGTCCACTTTTCTACGTCCCATGTTTGGTGCTTCTCAGCAAAGTTTAAAAGAGCTGTTTTGTGGTGTGGAAGGAGGCGTGGCCTTTGAACACGTTTACGTTTTCTAAAGCCTTTCTCTTGTAAATGCCGTCTTATTGTTTTTGAGCTGCATTCTGCGTCCGATAGGGCCTTAATCTGGTTCTACGATTGGCTGGTGTTGTCTTGCTGGATAAACCGTCGAATCCCAGTGCTCAACGTAAGCGAAATTTTTTTGGTCGACCACTTGAAATTCTCGTTCCGGTCAAGGTCTTTTAAGATATTTGCAACAGTAGTTTTACTACGTTCAATCACACCAGCAATGGCACGTTGAGAGAGACCTTGCTTTAGCAGCTTGACAGTTCTGCCACTTTCACACTATGTCAAGTTTTCAGCCTTTGCCATATATTTTCCTCAATCTAACACAGGAGATGTCAGTGGGAGATGTTGAGAACGCTAATGCTTGAACACAAATGATTAAATTTCGTTACGTATTTACCTATTAACGCTTCGTTTGAGTATGGTAATAAAGTTGTGTTTTTTATTTTCACTTTTATTATTTTCATCTTTGGAAGCTCTTCTCAAATGAGTGGTTGAGTCTAAAAACAGAACACAAAAAATCACCTTCACACGTTTTCGAACACTTCAAATCAAATAAAAACAATATAACCATAAAAAACACCCAATTACTAAATAAAGAAACCAACATAAACAAACTCAAAATCAAAGCATTACTTATACAGCAACTCAAGCCCAAAATAAACATCAAACATCTAAGCACGCCCTCTACATTCCTTCTCTCAATTACACAACTCTCTTCACACATGTGGTCAGCTATCAGTCACTTACCTCTTCCTTTCTTTGTGAGCTTGACGACGATCGAAGAAGGTCGAAAAGTTGTTCGCTTCTCTTCTTATAAGTTTTCTTAACACATTCAAGCAGTTTTTAAATATATACATTTGTGTATCAGATCTCTGGATTCTATCAGAACATGACGTGTATAAAATTCAACTTGGTACGTATTATTCTTTATCCTTGACGAGTCTCCTCTTTATTACGTTACTTACTTTACGTATTACTGATTCAAATCAGTACAAATATGAATTTGAAAATAGAAGATAAATAAATGTTAATACGTATTAAATTTATGATATTTTGTAACAAGTTTGAAAGAAACAATGTTCTTTTTTAAGATAAATATATTTTAATACAAAATTATAATTTATGAAAACCGTTATCACTAAAGAGTTATTACAAATGATGGATTATATACAACAGTTTTATAAACTTGTAGACGTTAATAGTGCTACTTCTCGTTTAAGCTATTTAGTTTGATAGGCTGCACATCCTTACAAGCTGAATTTTTCCGCCGAATATATTTAACATTTTCGAAGTAATAATAATGTAAAGTTGATTAACTGAAGTTAAACTGCTTGTAATGTTAAAAATCTATAAATGCTGCTAGCCAAATTGTGTAGTTTTCCGAATAGTTAGGGCTAATCACAGTTCTAATATTGCATTCTGATGGTTAGTGACTAACAACATTCTTCACGTAATACTGTCTCTCGGTTTTTATATGAATCAAGCGCGTCGTTCGAAGTTTCAAGAATGTTCTAGTGCGATTTCGTAAAAGAAATTTTGTGTATTACTCTCAAGAAATTTCTACAAATTTCTGGGAAAGGCTGGTTTAAAGAAAAATACAAATACCAATCAAATTAAAGTATTTTTGCTTTTAAATTTCTTCTTTCCCACTATTTTATGATTGGTTATGTTAAAATAGTTTTAAAATATAGATGAAGTTTCTATTTTTGCTACAATTACGACCAAAATAAATAAGATTATAGATGTTTTTTTTAAGAATGACTCCACTAACACAGTTTTATGAACATATAATTTTATGTGTATCTTTTTGTTCCATCTAATACAAAGTTAGTTTTCAGCTACAAGTGAAATGTGGGTGTACTGTTAGAATTCCATTACCATTTGACTTTCCTTCAAGCCTTCTTTTGTTAATCATTTCATCTGTGATTATTAAAAACTTTAGTAACAATTATTTGGTGCTTGTTAAAAACAAAACAGACCTGATTATCCGTTACACAGATATTTGTGTGTTCAACGTGTTTTATATGTTTTTACAGCAGTTTCTTAACTTTATATTTGTGATTAAGATTAGAAAAAAAGATTGGTACAGTTTTCCATGATGATAATCGCTTCCTGTAGGCGAACTGTTGGTGTGACGTTTAAACTTAACAACATTTACGAGTTTAAAAACACCTGATAGCAACAAATATTTTTAAATCTTCCATATTAAAAAAAGTTGTATCCATCTTAATACAAAAAAACTGTTTTCCTTCCTTGTTATAACCACGGCAGCCTGAGTCACCTAGCAGGAAACATACAGAGCAATGGACTAATAAAATGGACAATTTTGTCAAACAGTTGACATTGATGGTGTCTGTTTGCAATATAACACATTCACACGGCTGAACAGGGCAGATATCAATTGGCATCTAATGGGTTTATCTTTACTCTTTTCGAAAGAGCTGATATCCTACAAAGCTATGTATAGCAAGAGATGTAAGACCTGTGGGCATCAAATAATATTACTGTTTCCGGAGGTGTTCAGATTCGTAGGCTGGAGTCATGTATATATTTGTATGGCTCCTATAATTGTGGTAAACTTTATATCCACAACTCATAAAACCCCCACAGATAAAGTATTTATACATCTTTGAAAAACAGATACGATCCGTCAGACACCTAGAGACTTTTGGAAGAAAACAGTAGCGTATTTTGGAAAGCACTAAATTTTCTATTGAATTTTTTTTTAATTTCGCTCAAAACTACTTAATTGTTATCTGCGATAGATGTCCCTAATTTTGCAGTGTAAGACTAGAAGGAAGGCAGCTAGTCATCACCACTCGCCGCCAACTCTTGGGTTACTCTTTTACCAACATTTTACCAAGATTGACCGTCATATTATAACGGTGGTACGGCTGAAAGGTTGAGCATGTTTGGTGTAACCGGGATTCGAACCTCAGATTACAAGTCGAACACCTTATCCCACCTGGCCATGCTGAACCTTGAGTCGAACACCTTAACCCACCTGGCCATGCCGGACCTTTTCTATTGAAAAGACTAATGACTACTTTAAAATTTAGTGGAGCTGTTACGTTACTTTGTGTTTTCAGCCTTTTACAGGTTTTCTTTCATTTTCTTCAATAGTGTGATTAAGTTTTCTCTTACATATATCGTCTAGTTAAATTTAAATCATTTTTTATCGTTACTGACTTTAATTGTCCTGTGGTCTTTATTTTTATAACTTTAATCACCAAAGTATAAATTTCTATAATTATATCTCTTCTTGCTGTAGTGTACATTCGAATTTTGTCTCTATAATCTCACTGGCAAGGACTCGAATCCACTCTTATCTTTTCACCAAAAAACACTAACATCTGTACAGTTTATCAAAGTACATGTTTTGTCTTTATTGATGGTAAAACATTGCATATATTCACTTCTTTATTGATGAATTTACTGTTGCTTACTTCTCATCCGACTTGTATTCCTGATGATAAAAAATAATGGTAATTTAAATTACGATGATTTTCAAAACCAAGTGTAGATGTTTCTCAAGACCGTTAATAGTGTAGTGTCACATATTTTACTGTACACATTATTAACAACACATTGACTATATATAGTTTGATTCGAGTTTTAGCATAAAAGGCAACTGTATTTTTTATCTGCACATTTTGTTTTCATATTTTAACTGTCTGAAAGAAGGAACGTGCCAGTAGTTACATCGTAAAACTGAGCTTTGTTTGCGTGGAATTTTACCCGTTTAGGTTGTGGTGACCTTCGATTTTGGTTTTTAAACGTTGTAGTTGTTACTGTGTGTTTTCTTTGTTAAGTGGATTATTTTCATTTTTCTATAATCGACATCACGGGAAACAGATGCAGTTTCGGTTTGTTTTGTGTTACACAGTTGCCATGGCAACTGTAGACGAAACGTTAAAATTCTGATGTCTGTCATGCTCCATCTTCTCGCATGCTGTATACCGCAGTATATTTAGAATCTGAGAACGTAGAGAATCAAAGTAATTTTATTTATTAAATAAGTTATTTACACGCGTGCAGAATTAAACATTGAACAGCTCTGTATATATTATGCTTTAATTAAGATAATTTTGAATCTGTGAAGGATTGTTGCGTGTAAGTACAGTGGGATGCCTTGATCCAGAGACCAAAACACTCTTAACTTAAATACCGTTGGTTGATTTTTGTGTAGACTAAGAATAAGGACAAGTTTCATGTGAAGTTGATTTCCCAATAATATCTACAAATAAGGAAAACATAATTTAGATTTTATCATGAGAAAACTGTCTGGATTAGCTTAAAATTAACCGAGAACTTGGAAAAAATATAATTTGTATTTTGTAAAAGACAGTATTATAAATAATGTACATTCATTTGTTAGTAAGACGATGGTGACTGTTAACTTTATTAATTAATTTAATTAAGATCGAAATATTGGAACAATCAACAGATGTTCATGAAAACACATAACTATGATTAATGTGTTAAATATATTACAAGTAGAAATAAGTAATTCGTCTTAGAGCGAGAATATGAAGTTTATTAATCATACCGACTAATTTGTTTTATATTTATTGTTTTATAACGTCAAACCTTGGATATTTTAGAAATAATGAAACCAATTTAGAAGAGGACTTTATTGACTGTGAAGAATTTTGTAGAGTTTGTGTTGTTGTTTTTTTTTTAACATTGTCTGGAGAAGTACTCTGATCTATATATTATGTTTGTAATTAATCGCAAAGCTACAAAATGCGGTATTTGTTCTCAGCACACCATGGATATCAAACCCTGCTCACTATAGTTGTAAATCCCGAATGCATACCGCTGTGTCACAGAGGGTCTACTCGAGCTACCCAATTTGTATCACTTATTTATTTCATCTTCAACTTAAGTTAAACTTTAAAAAATTCAAAACCACAAGTGCAGTGGCATGTTGTCAACTGCACATTAGTTCTTTAAGTCATGTGTTGTTTGAATTTCAATTTTAAAAGAATATTTTAAATTATTAAACATATAAATTTATAAATTACTAAGTAATATTAGCGTGGCAATATGTATTTATAACAACTCACATTTTCCCTCAGTCTGCAATATTAAAAGTAAATACTAAATTGAAATACTGTTTTGATCTTCTGCAATAGTGGTGACGAAAGCCCTTTTAATTGTGAAAACTACTTTCGAATAATAAAACCAGTTATATTATTGTAATGTAGTCTAGTAAGGTGTATCCTTAGGAAAACCGAGCTGAAACCCTTTTACATACTATATAGCTATAGTTATTACATAGCAAAATACTTATGTTATATAACTGAGAGAGATCTTGTGAAACTAACTGTGTCTAGGTGATTAATTTAATTAGTAGAGTGTGTTGTAAAAGCTAGTAAATAGAAGTTAAAGATACCAGCTGGTTTACTTCTGTATTGTTTATAAAGATTTGTATAGGTTGAATTAACTAGTTTCATTCTTGTTTTATACTTTCAAAAGGTGAGTAACGATCTTTTAAAGTAAGTTACTCTGGGATTAAATAAAACTTAATTTACTTAAGTGGAATAAGTCAGATTTTATACTTTATTATCAATATCTAATATAAAAATGCAAGAAATGTCGTACTTATTTAATTAACATTTTTACGATGTTAAATCAAGATATCGTCAGGTTTAAAGAATTACACATTTTTCTGTTATTAATAACTGATATTTTCATTTTTCTCTCGGTTTCATGTAATCGATACAGTACGTAAATCGGTTTTAAATACGACTCTCTCTCTTAAGGTTCAACTGAAGTGGTTCTTAAGCGCCATTCCTCTGGGCTTCAAAACCTGAAGCTGTGAGATATCCTTGGTGGATGGTAAAGCTAGCTCTTATTTCGATGTTTTATTGCTCTGTGGAAAGATACATGTTATGTTCCAGTTCTTGATATTTAAAGTATGTGGAACAGGAATTAATCATTTTATCATACAGTTGTGGGAGAGTATCTGACCTCAATACCGACTATCTTTTAATTGAATAGCAGGGTTAGGTGTTCAATTGTATCTCTCCCACATTTCAAAATGTCAAGTATGCTCAATGCTTTTTTTGGGAAGTTCAAATGTCAGTACGTTTAATTAACCTTACGAATGAAACCAAACAAGATTTTCAGTTATAGCTAGCACTACCTACCGACATTCTATATAATGATTAAACATGTTTTTCCTCACAGTAACTATTATTTACTAAATTTTTGTGTGAAGATTTATCAAGTATTTATCGTAAGTGAATAAAATGATAAAAAATACATTGTTTTAGATTTAATATACAAGAAACTGAAAGAAAAAACACTTTTTTGTTTCTCATTTTATTGAACAGCAGTGTTATTTATATTACTTACCTTAGTGCTTCAGTAAAGTTTGGCTTGTGTGCCCAAACTGCTGTTAGAAATATCTTCCTTCATGTGAGATACTATAGCCATGTATCTTCTTTCATACGAGATATTATGTTGATACATCTGATTTCAGGCTAAGTATTAATTTAAGACCTTCGACTGTTTATGAGGTACTATTTTGATACATCCGCCTTCATGTGAGATACTATATTTGATGGTGTGAAATAATGAAATATTATGACTGAATACACTTAGCTAAGGAATAGTGGCAATTATTTATTGCTTAAGCATGAGAGTACTGTTAAACTTATATCTGTAGGTAGATTCAGTTTAAATAAATAAAGGCGCAACCCAATATCTCTAACTTATGTAATAACGTGAGAGAAAGACCTCGACAGAGAATAAAGAGAGAAACTTATTTCCTGTTAAAGGAAAAATGTTAGGCTCGGTGTGATTTAATGATTAGGATGTTATATTTTGTATCAGAGGGTCTATGTTGGGATCTGATGACAAACAAGCAAACAATTTATTACACATCACATTTAAGAGCTACGAGTGTATTATTGTGTGTGATTCTTTTTCCTTTTTTTTAATTTCCCGTAAAAGTACATGGGGACTATCTGTGCTAGTCGTCCCAAATTTAGTAGTATACGACTACAGGGAAGGCAGCTACTCATCACCTCCCACCGCCAACACTTGTGCCAACGAATAGTTGGTCACATATTATAACGCTTCAAGATTGAAAGGGTAAGCGTGTTTGGTGGGACGGGGATTCGAACCCGCGATACTTAGATTACGAGTCGATCGCCTTAACCACCTAGTCAGGCCAGGACCACTTGGGATACCACAATTGATAGTGGAGGAAGCTATATACTGACTGTCTGCCTTCCCTCGTGGAAAGTTTCAGTTTTAAGATAACGTAAATTAAACACTAATTCCTGCAATCTAATCTTTATTGATATATATATTTGACTCTTGAACTACTCTTGTTTGACTGTCACTCTTATAGCATGCCAACACAGCACCAAAGTGCAGGGCATTATTTCGTTTAGTAGTAACTGGACTTAACCAAGAACCCTCAGTCCCATAGTCTGGATTACTGGTAGTTCGCTTAAAGAAGTGAGCAATAGGCCGCAAATGCTTTTACTGTTTAAGCCCGTATTCCTCGCATTCGTGGGTTAAGTTTGTTGTTTTTCTGCATGATTCTCACTGTTTTCGTATGAATGACACACAAGTTGGTTCTTCGAAGAGTCCTACCAAAATGGCCTCACTATCCTGTTGAAAGCTATGACGTGGAGCTCTGGAATCGCAGGTCAGTCTTGAAGTCCTGAGCTATGGGCACTTCACTCCCTAGGTTTTCTTGCATTTTGTTTTATACAGTATTACATCTTCGGTATGAAGGGTCTGTAAGGAAGCGATATAATCCATATCGGGTAGTAAGACCTCACAGATTGATTGGTTTTTTTAATTTAGCGATGACTATCTGTGTCATCAGTCCCTGACTTTGAAGTGATAGATTAGAGGGAAAACAACTTATCAACACCAAACATCACCAACATTTGGGCTATTCGTAACGAACAAAATGTTAGATTCTCACGTTCTTATGATCATGTTATTATTTAATTTGGGTCTTGTGTTTGAGAAGTGGTACTACTGACCATGCTTCGTTCTTTCAGCTGTATGTGCGTCATAATAGTAACAGTCAATCCCACTTTTTCTTTAAGAAAAACTCTTCAGACGGTAAATGGTGTGGACTGATTACCTTACCAATGTTTTTTGGTTCAAAATTACGGTCTGTTAAGCCTAAATCACTGGGTATCTCCGACATGGCAACTTATCGCATTATGCGCATAATATATCAATTAATTGTACAAAGAAATTTATTCAAACTAAGAAGTTTGAAGCTTTGTTGTCTTCTTTATTTTAATAAAAGTTTTAATACCCACACTAGCAGTATTGAAATACATTGTTACATCAAGTAGATTTCTCGTGATCACGAAGTACATTATGTTGAAGACTCGAAAGAAAAAAAAACTTAAATTTACATAACAGTCTGATGGCAGTAGTAGTAGCTTGGCCAAATTGTTGCTTTATGAAGTTTGTAGTGATTAGAGGAGTTGGATATCTAACAACCAAACTCTCATTCGAAATGATGCTTCTTTACTCAAACAGATAATTAAAGTAAAACAATATATAAGTTATGTGGATGTCACTCTACGAACCCAAAACACATTTCAAAGATGAAGAGAAGTATCTATGAGGATATTTATTAAATTAAACATTTATAGAAATATGAAAGAACGTTTCAAAAAACTGAAATGTTACAGTAACAAAAAGTACATTAACGAAAGCTGACATTACTTATATTACTAGTTTGTTAAATGATTTATGCTTAAGTTTTGGATGCTTTTGTTCTCGGTTCATTGGTAATTTAACTGAGAAATGGACATGTTAAGATGCTGGGTGCAAAAGTACCTTAACTTCAAATAAAGAGATAGACATGCGTAAAGTCGGAACATGTAGTCGGTTTAGGTTTGAATTTCCGTCACACCAAACATGCTAGCCCTTTCAGAGATGGTGGAGTTATAATGTGACGTGCAATATAACTATTCGTTAGCAAGTTGGTGCTGGGAGGTGATGACGAACTACCTTCCCTCCACTCTTATATTGTTGAAGAAAGGACGGCTATCGCAGGTAGCCCTTGTGTAACTTTACGAAAACTGAAAACAAAACAAACACATCACGATATACTTATCCAGTGTAACTTTTTTATATAATTTTTTATACTTTTTTATATAATTGTTTAATTATGCTGATGGTATGAGTATCCTAGCCCTCAAAGTATGAGGTGCTAAAGTCTTGGATAAAAAGATTTCTCAATGTTCTATATTGATATTAAGGTTCACACTCATGTAATAACTACAGAGTAAATGTTGAAAATGTAACAATGCAGCGTATGACCGAACAAACAGAATTAGGAAACTAAAATTACTACACGTCTTTTTTATACAGATGTGTATTTTTTTTGTAATAAGGATTTAAAAACGTGAATGACTATGATAACTAATTAATTTTTAACCATTATTTTTTATTTTGTAACATAGATTTCTGAGATAAGTACAATTCGATACAGTGGGCATTCAGCGCTCTGCCCTTGGCGAGAATACAGTTGAGAACAGCTCTTTAGGTAATGAAATCCAGCTATTATTACATACTAACATATTAACACTAAATAGTATCAGTAAGATTAAAACACTAATGTGATTAACAGCAATAACAACTTTTTTTATATTAACAAATCGCATCAACTGCTATATACCAATAATAATGAGAGACAAAATATTTCCCAAAACGCCATTTGCATGTCCAGCCTGATACTATATGCAGTTTACGTGATTTTTATCATAAAATATATATAGCATGGGTATTAATGCAGAGGTTAGTGAAGCAAAGAAGGTTTTCCGATAATAAAAGAGTTGAAGAACCACTTCAAACGAAGATATCCTTTGCCCTTATTCCTCTCTAAATGATTTTACACTTCTTATGATTTAGTGTCTGAATTGGACTAAATACGACAAAAAAAACCGGTAGTTAAAAGGTATTTGAATTAAAACTTTTAATTATAATCTCATTTATAAAAACAACACGTGATCGACCATATCATTACAGACGAGGCCTATCGTTATCACTAGAGATCGTAAAGACAACAAGATTCGTAATGTTGTTTATGAATACAGATAACAGTACATAAAGCTATATATATATATATATATATATACGAGAAATGGCCCGGCATGGCCAGGTGGGTTAAGGCGTTCGATTCATAATCCGAGGGTCGCGGGTTTGAATCCCCGTCGCACTAAACATGTTTGCCCTTTCAGCCGTGGGGTCGTTATAATATGACGGTCAATTCCACTATTCGTTGGTAAAAGAGTAGCCCAAAAGTTGGCGGTGGGTGGTGATGACTAGCTTCCTTCCCTCTAGTCTTACACTGCTAAATTAGGAACTGCTACCGAGCTGAAAGGGTTAGTATGTTTGGTGCTACATGGATTCGAACCCGCGAATTGCGGGTCGAACGTCTTAACCCACCTGGCCATTCCGGGCCTACTAGCTTCTAATATTCATGATTTGGGATATATATTGTATACAAATTATACAGAGTATTGCATACTTTCGCTGAATACAGTGGTAAGTCTACGGATTTACAACTCAAAAATCAGGGGCTCGATTCCTCTCCGTGTATTCAGCATATAACCCGACGCAGCTTTCCTATAAGAAAAACACACACACACATGAGGTACAGTGAAGAAGTGGTCGACTTATTTGTTTAGAATTAAGCAGAAAGCCACACAATGTGATATCTGTGTTATCCCTACCATGAGTATTGAAACGCGATTAATGATTTACATGTTATAATTTAAGAGTCCCATCTTCAAGTTGTAATACACACAACAATATTTAATAAAAGTTTTAAGTATAGGTATAAAAGTGTTTTACTTTGCATAGGTTTAGAGTGGTTTTACTCTTGTATTAGAAGGAATTATTAGGTTTATTGTTTTATGATGTTGAATTTCCTCTTTGGTAAGTAAATGTTACGAATGATATACTTACCTGAGGTGCAATTTTTTAAAAAGATTTTTCAGAGTTATGGTGTTACTTCCCCGACTTAAAATACATGAGACTTACTATCATGTAATTTATATACGACATTAGTATTGTGTTTGCTTTCTATTTTTTTACCAGAATGAAAGTATTTTGTTGTTAATTCTTTTTTTTGGATTAGGGTTATTCACAGGGTGATTATCGCGTTGTTGACTGAGGTTTCTCCCTTTACTAGTTACTTCAAATA
Source organism: Tachypleus tridentatus (assembly GCF_004210375.1). Lineage (NCBI taxonomy): Eukaryota > Metazoa > Arthropoda > Merostomata > Xiphosura > Limulidae > Tachypleus > Tachypleus tridentatus. The sequence goes on along the minus strand of NW_027467782.1, from coordinate 23,737,024 downwards.
TCCTTCCCAGTCGCTCTATAACCTAAAAATGTTGAATATTATTTGAATCTCGTAATAAAAAGTTTTAAGTAACTCATTTCAGAATGTTTCCTAAACTAATTATCTTCAAGTGCGTTTCTCAACAAAATAAATGCACGAAATAGACTGCTTACAATTGTGTTAAAAATACTCACAATATAAATCCACGTGAGCAGTATCATTTTTATATAACATTGAGGCTTCATTTCCAAATAATCTAAAGTGAACAATTTATTACTTTCGAAAGAACATGAAATCAGATTCTCATAATTTTATGGGAGGACTTGTCCATGTGGAAATATGATTGGTAAACATATCTACCTCTAATTCCTATGAATATTACCATAAATCCCACGCATTCTAAAGACAAACCATTGGAACATTTGTACGTCTATACACTGATCCAATTAATCACGACTCCAGTCTTATAAGTGATATCGCCAAATTCAACATGCTAAGTAGATCGATACAATCTTTGAATATGTTTATAGTAACACCAATAGGATACTCTTGGAACATTAATCTTATTTTATTAATTGATACTAAAGATGAGCTGCAAGGGATATTTCAGGGAAATGATGAAGAAGAACTCGTGATATTATTGGTATTGTATCAGTGCCAGGCTGCCTTTGAAATTTAGAGTTATCATACTCTTCAGTTTATAGGAATGAATAAACCACACCAAAACCGTTTTGAATATGCAAACTGGCAACTAATGTGACAATCAATGAGATATGAAGTCGAAGTACAACAGAATTTATCAGAACTTCTTTATGACAGAGCTTAGCATTTCGTAGATATCTTGATGTAACCAAAGATTGCTCGCTTTTGGAAAAGGTATATAATAGGCCTTTGCAATGTAAATGTTTATATGTTCAAATATTAATTTAAATTTTCTAAACAAACTTGGTTCGCTAGAACAATTCGGAAAAAGTTCTGCAACATATCGAAGAAACACAAATGTCAGAGACGCTGAAGCAACGAAAAATATCTGGAAACTAGGTCAACCGGGTATGGATTACTTATTTATTATTTATTTCTGACTTAGTAGTAGTTTAGGTTTTAAAGTCCTTAAAGGAGACCCTTAAGGCAAACCTGGGGCGCTCAGAAACTTTTGTTTCTCTTCAGCCCCACACGCGTATAAGGTAAGATGTGTCGTGAGGAGAAAGGTAGAAAAAACGAATTGAATGATGTATTACAGAAAATAACGATAATATTGGAAAGTTGAGGAGCGGGAGAGCTGGACTGGTACACTTTGGACGGAAATCATCATGACCACGAGCAGGGAGACCAAGCTGCAGCAGGTCACAAATTCTTAAAGGAACCAGTGACATAAGGAGGGACAGAGAAAGGGAGAGAGAGAGAGAGAAAGAAAGAGAATAAAATATGGAGAGAGAGATAGGAAAGAGGATAGTGTGGAGAGTGAGAGGAAGAGAGACAGAAGGTCCTTTCAGAGCTAGGGTGCGGGGGATCTATAAATCAAATGGCGAGAAATGTGGGGGAAACCGGAGTACCCGGAGAAAACCACTTTCACTGGGTGGGCGCGGAAAAACAATACCAACCCAGTGCCCAACCTGGAATGTAAAAACATTAATGACATATAAATGGGTAACACAGCATTGTCTGTTTTATCGGTAATGGTTAGTACTGGTCCCTGTGGTTAGTAGTCCAGTTTAATGGTGAAGTATACTTTGAGGTGTGTCTGCCAGTCGGAATAATTGGCGAGTTTGGGAGTTTCTGTCAGTAGCTTTAGTGTAGTATCGTTTGGTAAGTTTGATGAATCGATCCTGAATTGGTAATAGTTGAGTTAGGAAGTTGAGGTATGTTGCGGTAGTATAGTTGGGGAGGCGGTAAGCGGTTTTAATGGTGCGGTTTTGCAGGTTTTGTAACACTGAGTATTGTCCTTCAGTCATGTTACATGTGGCTGCACTACCATATTCGAAAAGGGGTCTAATGAATGCTTTGTATATTGCGAGAATAATTTTGGGACAACAGCCTTTGTTGGGGCCACTAATACGTTTAAGAGAGAAAATTTTATTACTTGCTCGGGTAGCGATTTTCTGAAAGTGTGGGGTCCAAGATAGGTTGTGAGTCATGGTAAGGCCTAGAAAAGTGATAGACTTTGTGAAGATGATGTTAGTTTTATTGAGGTTAAGTTTAATGTTTTTGAACTTTTTTTCTGAAAAGTTACGTCATTAATATATATATTATAAAGTACTGGGCTGAGTACAGACCCTTGGGGCACGCCTGCATTTAAACTGAATGGGTGTGTGACCGAGGTATTTATCTTAACACTTGCCTTACGAATGGTAAGTGTATGGATGAAACAATATCAGACTTTCATTTGTATCTTATACTCAGCAAGCAACTGATAAATTCCATGTAATTTTGAAAGACTAGACTGTTGCCTGCAGTTGTTTTTAAATATATGCTCTTGATAACTTTAATTAGTTTGTGATTTTTCGAGAAAATCAATTCTATAATTGTAAATTTTTAACCCATTTTCATGCCAAACCACTTTGTAAGTTTATACAGTATGTATTTCATTTGAACTATCAGTTTCTCTTTGAAAGGAAACGTGAATTTGTAAAGACCACTTTTATACATTTTGTTAATTCTTCAATTTCTAACTTTTATTGTAGGAAGTATTAATTTAATTACATGGGATTTGGAAATCGTCAAAAAAACCAGGGTAATAAATGAATGAGACTTTCTGTTGGCTCATCAAACCGTAACTTTCTTGAATCAATACAAATAGGCTATGGAGGAATTATGGAGTTTATTGGTTAATGATAATAAGAAATATGACACTCACAGTCTGCCTGAAGATGGCGCTGGTTTATTCAAAATGGCTCCTGTTTAGTAGATTTGATCGATTGTGATCAACGCATGCGTGATAAATAATAACTACCTGAGAAAATGAATTAGTCGCCTATTTAGCTAATGTTTCACTTAGATAAAAAAAGTCTATACTGAACATTTTTAGCAGATAACAACGAAAAAGGTTTAGAAGTTAGTGTTAACCATTGTGAGCTGTAAAGTGCAATGGTAGAGTCATCGTGGATCATTATGAAGTGTAAATACTAGCAATGTATTTCTCAGAGATGAAGTTATTGTTGACTAAGTTGAGGTGTGAATGTCAGTTGATGAAACTGTTACAGATTGTTTGTTTCTTTTTCTTATTCTTACCTTATATTTATTTTTCAATTCATTATTTTCTTCTTTACTTTGGAAATCAGTCACCTTCCCATAACTCCCTGCAGGCAGTGAAGGGTGATATGGATGTGGGACGTTGTGGGCTTCAGCACCCACATCTTGCTCTCCCAATTTCTCTTTTCTATTTCTATATCTATTGCTATTCCTTTATTTTCTTTCTTTATGTGAGACTGGTGGAGGTTAAGACGGTGTATCCCCACCATAGTGTGGGGCCTACTTCTTCAGTTACCTCCAAAATCTAGGGTACATTTTATATCCCACATTATAGCTTGTATCCTGGGATCTTTTCATTTAGTGCAGCGTTTTTTATTTTGTTTGTTATTTTTATAATTTATTTTTGTTTTCGGCTTGTTTTTAGGCTAAAACAAACTAATATAATTAGTCAAAGATTTGGATTTGCTGTTTTCAACGCAATCATTCCTTGTAAGTTTGTTTACTTAACTTTATCAATATTAATTTTCTCCACATTGCACCAAACTAGGGTTACTAGCAAATGATGGGAATCATGCAAAATAAATTGTTAAGGCATTTACAATGCTTTTCATAAAGAAGATATGATTACTAAAAATGTTCACATAATTAGGATAAAATATCGTTAACTTTACAAACATAAACATATATTAATAAATTAAAGTGTTTTAACTCATATATGTATTGCCTTTTTTCTGTTTTTCGAGGTGATAAAACTGTCCATAATTCTTTGCTATATTTTCTTTTATTATTTTGTCCCTCTGGTGGGACGGCTTCAATATCACTGACTTTCAACACTAAAATCCAAGGTTCGATTCCCGGTGGTAGATACAACAGATAGCCTAAATTGGCTTTGCTCTAAACATTACCAAGCAAACAAAACTTCCACACAAAGGTAAAAGGTTATTTCTGTCAGAATACCGTAAATAATTTGATGATTTAACGTACACGTCACACTGTCAGTCAAGATCGCCTAAGTAATTTGATTATATAATGTTGAATATCATATCATTCTATTATATTACTGCTACCATGGGCATATTATTCTGAAATAAAGTTATATCTTCTTTTATCTTAGCAATCACATGAGACAGTTCAGGTCTCATAATGCTTTCGATTACATTTCTCTAATATAATTTAGAAATACGAGTAAAACCTTCTTATATTATTTCTTTCATTCGCACCTTGGGAATCTCTTACTAGAATTAATTTGTTCTAAGACGATTTTTAATATAATACACCTATTTCATTGCAATGATAACTTGTGAAACTGCACGGTGAATTTCGAATTGGATAGAAATTAACAAGTAAACCTTTAACATTATGGATTCGTGCCTACTGGTAGTGTGGAAATCTTAAAGGATAACATCTTAAGCCTCATAAATCTGTTCATAATCCAGTGTTGTAACCACATTCTACACTCCATCACCTAACACTATGTATTAACTTTATTCTACGCTCTCTTACCTAGTATTGTGTATTAACTTCATTCTGCACTCTCTTATCTAGTATTGTGTACTGAGTTCATTCTACACCCCCTTACCATACTTCGTTCTATACATCCCTTTACCTAGTATTGTGTATTAACTTCGTTCTATACATCTCTTTACCTAGTACTGTGTATTAACTTTGTTCTATACATCTCTTTACCTAGTACTGCGTATTAACTTTGTTCTATACATCTCTTTACCTAGTACTGCGTATTAACTTCGTTCTATACATCTTTTTGTGTACCTAGCATTGTGTATTAACTTCTATACATCTCTTTACCTAGTATTGTGTATTAACTTCGTTCTTACATCTCTTTACCTAGCATTGTGTATTAACTTTGTTCTATACATCTCTTTACCTAGTATTGTGTATTAACTTCGTTCTTTACATCCCTTTGCCTAGCATTGTGTATTAACTTCGTTCTATACATCACTTCACCTAGTATTGTGTATTAACTTCGTTCTATACATCCCTTTACCTAGTATTGTGTATTAACTTCGTTCTATACATCTTTTTACCTGGTATTGTGCATTTGCTTGCTTGAAACAATACGTTGTAGATATTGGCCAAGAATAATGAAGTCATGATGTGCACATGGTTTTCAAACAATACGTTTTTAAAGGTCCTGTTACTTAGGACTTTCATGCTATGTTTTAAACAATATCACAAAGAATCGTGTATTTGTACTACTGAACAGTTCCCGGTTGATAACGCGTGAATATGTATAGGTAACATAGCTGAATCACAACATAACTCCCTATACTGTAACTACATTTAACAGAATATTTACAATTCACATTAGATTTCACAACACTTGAACTATAGATATATGGCTATAATTTAGAATAAAATGAAATATATTTTGTGATTGTAATTCTTCCAAATGATGAATCGTCTCTACAAACAAACATCAATGATTTACTGTAACCAATGTAAATATTCAGTTAAGGTCTGCGAACATTTTATCATTTTGTTTCTCTTGCGTGTTACGAGAGGATGTAAACTCAAGGAATATTGTACACTCTGTTTAAACAGTTTCTGTCTACTTATTAGAGATCAATCGATCGATTTAGAGGTTACACGTGGAACAGCGAAATGTCTAAACTGATATACGAGGTTCGATTCTCCTCATACAGCCCAACGTAGTTTTCTCTGAAAAAACAACAACATGAGTTACGGTTGAATGGGTTTTATAACTCTAACTGTAATGAAACATTTTAAATCGAATATTCCACAACTGAAATAAAACGTATATAAAATATATATTCACTAAATCTTGTTTATTGTTATATTTTATCTGTTTCAGAGACATTTCAGAAAGTGTCTTTAACAATTAGTGTTAAATTTCAGAACTAAATCGATTGAGAACGTTGACGAATTAAACTTTACGAGATGTTCAAGATTTGTGCACTCGTACTACTGACTTTACACCAGTTTTACCATCATGTATTTCATTTCTTCATCATGTGTCACTATACCTGTCTCAAACTTTAAACAATATATTTTATACCAGTTTTATCATCATGTATTTCATTTCTTCATCATGTGCCACTATACCTGTCTCAAACTTTAAACAGTATATTTTATACCAGTTTTATCATCATCAATTTCATTTCTTTTCATGTGCCATCAATCTGTCTCAAACATTAAACAGTATATTTTATACCAGTTTTATCATCATGTATTTCATTTCTTCATCATGTGCCACTATACCTGTCTCAAACTTTAAACAGTATATATTATACCAGTTTTATCATTTTATACCAGTTTTATCATCATGTATTTCATTTCTTCATCATGTGCCACTATACCTGTCTCAAACTTTAAACAGTATATTTTATACCAGTTTTATCATCATGTATTTCATTTCTTCATCATGTGCCACTATACCTGTCTCAAACTTTAAACAATATATTTTATACCAGTTTTATCATCATGTATTTCATTTCTTCATCATGTGTCACTATACCTGTCTCAAACTTTAAACAATATATTTTATACCAGTTTTATCATCATGTATTTCATTTCTTCATCATGTATACCTGTCTCAAACTTTAAACAATATATTTTATACCAGTTTTATCATCATGTATTTCATTTCTTCATCATGTGTCACTATATCTGTCTCAAACTTTAAACAATATATTTTATACCAGTTTTATCATCATGTATTTCATTTCTTCATCATGTGTCACTATATCTGTCTCAAACTTTAAACAATATATTTTATACCAGTTTTATCATCATGTATTTCATTTCTTCATCATGTGTCACTATATCTGTCTCAAACTTTAAACAATATATTTTATACCAGTTTTATCATCATGTATTTCATTTCTTCATCATGTGTCATCTGTCTCAAACTTTTAAACAATATATTTTATACCAGTTTTATCATCATGTATTTCATTTCTTCATCATGTGTCACTATATCTGTCTCAAACTTTAAACAATATATTTTATACCAGTTTTATCATCATGTATTTCATTTCTTCATCATGTGTCACTATATCTTAATGATTATCTTTACATCCAAACATCTTATATCTGTCAAGGTTTACTGTATCTACTCTTTCTCTGTGTATCGTCTTCAATATTTTTCCGTTAATTTCCATATTCTGTATTTTGAAAAACAGTTTGTTTTTCTGCCTGTAATATCAAATGGTGGCTAACAGTAACAACTTGTTTTTCTAGGCATTAGAAACAAACATATTATTCCTTGTTTCATATATAATCTACATGATTGTCTGTAATGTTATGTGATTGTCTGTAATGTTATATGATTGTCTGTAATGTTATATGATTGTCTATGTTACTGTTGTATGTTGTATTTGTCTCTAATGTTATGTTATTGTGTGTAATGTTATATGATTGTCTGTAATGTTATATGGTTGTCTAATGTTATATGATTGTAATGTTATATAATTGTCTGTAATGTTATATGATTGTCTGTAATGTTATATGATTGTCTGTAATGTTATATGATTGTCTAATGTTATATGATTGTTTGTAATGGTATATGATTGTCTGTAATGTTATATGATTGTTCGTGATGTTATATGATTGTCTGTAATGTTCTCTTATTTTTAAAGCTATATTCGTAGAATTTCACCCCTCAGTGGAACTGCGGAATGTCTACGGACTTATAGCGCTAGAAACCGGATTTCGATACCCGTGGTGAACAGGTTGCAGAAAACTTTATCTCAAACAAAGAAAGAAAGCTTAATTTTCCATCCATTATACGTCTTTAACTTACATCCAATATGTTCACAACGTTATTTATATATAATATTTTAAACTTACATCCAATATGTTCACTACGTTATTTATTTATATTATCTTAAACTTACATCCAATGTATTCACTACGTTATTTATTTATAATATTTTAAACTTACATCCAATATGTTCACTATGTTATTTATTTATATTATTTTAGACTTACATCCAATGCGTTCACTAAGTCTATTTATTTATATTATTTTAGACTAACATCCAATGTGTTCACTAGGGCTATTTATTGAAATTATTTTAGATTTACATCCAATGTGTTCACTAAGTCTATTTACATATATTACTTTAGACTTACATCCATACCAGTATCGTGTAGCATTGCACGAAATTCCAAACAAACCAAATATCCTTAGATGGCCATTTTTTGATAAAGCCTATAATATATCCTAACATTTCAAAACAAAATTCTGCTTTTCATCAGCGACCATGTTGGACATTTTCTCTTAAATACATTAAACTTTCTATCCTTTCATAGTAGTATAACAATAGGTGAACATTGCTTAAAATTCTTGTTGGTTTTCTATAGATATAAATAACAGTTCTTGTTTTGCTTTAGCTGTAAACATGTCTAAATATAGCGACAAGGTACTGGTTCACTTTTAAAGTTAATATAATACTATGCTTTACTGATCTTTTGAAAAGACATAAAAATCATTTCTGAATTCCAGTTGAATAAAATACATGAACGTGTCCAAACTTATTTCATATAAACATCAAGTTACATAGTAGAGACTTTAACTTCAGCCCCTCACTCGCTGGTACAGCGGTAAGTCTACGGATTTACAACGCTTAAATCAGGAGTTCAATTCCTCTCAGATGGCTTAATAGATATCCCGATGTGGCTTTGTTAAAAGAAAACAGATATCCTGATGTGGCTTTGTTAAAACAATACAGATATCCTGATGTGACTTTGTTAAAACAAAACAGATATCCTGATGTGACTTTGTTTAAACAAAACAGATATTCCAATGTGACTTTGTTAAAACAAAACAGATATCCCGATGTGGCTTTGTTAAAACAAAACACACACACTTTAACTTCACATTATTACTTAGTCTTGACTTTATTGTAATTTGTTCTTTTTGTATTCTGCCTCCACTTTATCAGTTTCAAAAACTAATTATTTTCATACGTTACTTTTTTAAAAAAAATATATGTTCATAACTTCTTCTTGTAGCCGTGGCTACACTAAGTGTGACAGTCATATACATCAACAGATCACTCAAGAGTAGCCAAAGAGTTGACGACGAGTTCTGTTAGCTTACTGCCTTTTTAATGTTCTTTAATGTTCTGAGCGAAATGAACTTTCTGAAAAGACAAGGGTTGTAATAAACAATGATTTTGTTTTTCATTGAGGTTCAACTTTATTTATAATTTATCAATAGTATATATGTATGTAAAACATTTAATAGATTCTGATATGTTTCCCACCGTCAGCCTTAGTTGTTATGTTATTACACTTGTTTACTTCACATATTGTTCATGTTTTGTTTTGTTTCTTTGTGTACTTCCTCAAGTTATTATAAATGAATTATTCTAAAAATAACACATATTTTGTATAGACACATGTACTTACCACATTTAACCATCAATGTGTTAGTTAATCCATCATATATCAGTATAATAGAGTTTGAGTAAAATGGTTGAGATACTTTTAACTTACGGACGATCACAACATGTACGGTGTGAAGGTCTGTTAACTGTGTTAATATTTGGTGACATAACGGAAAGACAAATACTCTAAATTAATTTACTGAATTCATGCTATCGTAACTTAAAAATTCTAGCTTTAATTGGTCCGTGTTATTGGAGAAGATATGTGTGAACTTGCACAATTCTGGATACGGAAAACACCAGCTCACGATATTATAAGTGGCAGACACTGTTAGGGTGTCAAAAGCACAAAAACTATTATTGTTACAAATGAGGCCGGACTTCCCTTTTATGTTGTCGTTCTTTCGTGTTTCATCCCTCTGGAAAATAACCAAAATGGACATCAAAAACGAGATCTATATGCAATAGCCTGCGATTTTATCGTCTGGCGAGCCTAGATCATAAACCCGGAAAGCAGCTAGTTGGCTCGGAACACGAACTGAAGCTACTCACAATCCAAATGTACCAGCAGAAGCTAATACCATCAACCGACAAACCGAATTCACCCTACTATGAAACCATGAATCCCGTGTCATAATATTTCTCTGTTATGTGTGTTTAAATAATTCTTGTTTATATTGTTCAGTTGGTGATGAAATTACTCGGCGAATTTTTGCTTTGCAAGTCGAACAAAATGTGTAATTAAACAACGTAACATATGAAATGTTCCTGTCAGCTCTAGTCATTCTATTTTAGTTTACAATTTTAGATAAAACAAAATGTGTAATTAAACAACGTAACATATGAAATGTTCCTGTCAGCTCTAGTCATTCTATTTTAGTTCACAATTTTAGATAAAATCTATGTATATATTGTATTTCTACTGTAAAATTTTAGTTCACAATTTTAATAAAATCAAAAATGCTAAAATGCTTACAGTGTTTTACGTCTATTTTTATCGGAAATGTTGAGTTGTTTTAATAGCTGAACTTAGTTTAACTGACACATAAGGTCAGTCGAACTAAATCTTTTGTTTGTTTGTTTGTTTTGGAATTTCGCACAAAGCTACTCGAGGGCTATCTGTGCTAGCCGTCCCTATTTAGCAGTTAAGACTAGAGGGAAGGCAGCTAGTCATCACCACCCACCGCCAACTCTTGGGCTACTCTTTTACCAACGAATAGTGGGATTGACCGTCACATTATAATGCTCCCACGGCTATCGGAAATGTTGAGTTGTTTTAATAGCTGAACTTTCTCTGGAAGCATTTAACTTTTGACAAATCATAAGGTCAGTCGAACTAAAACTAAATCTAAGAATACGTGATACGTATATAAAAATAAAACAAAAAAGTTCTTTTTCTTTGTCCCTAAAATTAGGTTTTTTTTCAACATCAAACATACAATTCTGGAACATCATTGTTTTTAAGTTTTCAGAAAAAAACTTAGTGAGTAACACAGTATAACATATTTTTAATATCTGTTTTATCAGATATTATGTTAACGTAAATAAAATTCTTCAAACAACCGTGATTTATTGAACCTAACGGCCCGGCATGGCCAAACGTGTTAAAGCGTTCGACTCGTAATCCGAGTGTCGCGGGCTCGAATCCCGGTCGCACCAAACGTGCTCGTCTTTCAGCCGTGGGGTCGTTATACTGTTATGGTCAATACCACTATTCGTTGGTAAAAGAGTAGCCTAAAAGTTGGAGGTGGGTGGTGATTACTAGCTGCCTTCCCTCTAGTCTTACACTGGTAAATTAGGGACGGCTGGCGCAGATAGCCCTCGAGTAGCTTTTTTGCGAAATTTAAAAACAACAAAAAAACAATTGAACCTAACATTACCTTCACCAGTCTTTAGAAGAATTCTGTAACTTCTGAGTCATTAAACTTGAAAGCAAGTCGAAAAACTGTTGATCAAACAACAACTTGAAGCATTGTTTACTTTAGAATTAAATCTGGTCTCATAACATTTTGAAAAGTCGATAATGTTGTATAGTTACTGTGAGATAGCAGATTGTAGTTTTATTTTGTGACGTTTCGGTTACCATTAAGTTTGTACATGAATTTTTAAATATGTTAAAGTGCTAACTCACTTTCTCGATACAGCACGTTAATTTTGAGTTTTCATGTATTATGAAACCGAGAGAAGTTTCTCCTAGCGGTGACGTACAGATATTAATGTTGTGAAATATTATGTAGATTTATTATAATAACTAATCACATGAGATGTAATCTCGTGGTCTAATCAGCAAATAAAGATGGCTAAACGAGTTAGTTAAAAATAATTATTGCTAAATATTGTTACTGACATAAGAAATGGTTCATTTTTTGAAGCATTATGTTATTCTCTGGTTCTTTCTTTTTTTGTTTGATATTTGTTGATATTCATCTAAGTGACATTTATTTTGTATTATTTATTAATATATATATATACCTAGTCCTAACCAGATAATGGCTTACTAACTGTTGTTTTGTACACAATAAAACTCGGATGCTAGTTGTTTTGGTTATCTGTTGTTATTTTACACTTCTTGAGCGGCGTTTTGATTAATTACACTTTGAATTGATTCTATGGCTAAATTGTTACGAGAAAGATGGGTTTTAACAGAAGATGGTAAATAATTAAACTCACACACCCAATGAATAGATAGGAACTAGAGCACGTGACTGAGTCTACCAATGATAGGTAAGAACTAGAGCACGTGAGTGAGTCTACCAATGATAGATTGGAATCGCACAACAAAATGAAAGTGCTTAAAGCTAGTTCTTTACTATCACACCTGGACAACATAGACTTCACCTGACATATCGATGAATGAACCAACATTTATAAAAGTAATCAATTTAAAAAAAAACAACAACATTTTACTGTTTAAACTTGTGTTGAATCTGTCTTTGTTTCACGTGGCTTGACGTCATTGACGCGTGAACTGCTCTACAACCTTCAATAACGAGGAAATAGACGGTGAAACTTCGACATTCCAAATCTTATTATGTCGTGACTGACTTTAACATCTTGTATGTATGACTGGATATTTTGTCCTTCTTGGTAACCCTGCAGGTTCCACGTAAGTAAACTTTTTTTACTCTTTTTACGAATTACTTAAATCTTAAGTAATTACATGCTTATTAACACTATTAATTTTTTTCATTTTATGCTTTCGGAATAACACTTGGCGGTAATTTAAATATCAACACTTAACAATAAGTTTTTAATTGGGTTAAAGCAAATTAAGCGATGACGTCATTCGCTAAAATAAAGGTGCATATTAAAACGTAAATATTTTTAATAAATATAAAGTTATTTTGTACTTCTGGTACAAAAGGTAACTTCGGTCATTAGGTTCATAAAACCAACATAACATGTAAACAATCAGGCATGTGTCTAAGCTTCTGAGAAATGTACAGTCAAAGGGAATCTTTGTGGCTAACGTTTGTACTTGTGAAACAGAAAAGCATGGAAGCTGTAAGTTCTGTATGTTTGTGCATAGCACGTGTAATTGTTTAAATGTCTGTTAAAATTAACTTACTTTCCTTCCAACACTGATAGCATTAAAATATTAATATTCTTAGGTTTTCATATTTAGATAAAAATACATATCTAACTGAACTTTTGTATTATGCATTTATTCGGATTTTTTTCACTTTATGATATTCTGTATCCTGACACGATAAAAAAAGATTATTTTTTTTCAAACTAGATAGGTTGGAAACTTTTAATGTAATTATGAATGATGTAGCATTTGTAACAACAAATAAAAACTAGTTTATCATTTATTGTAAGAAAAAGAACGATTTTTAGTGTTAATTATTAACAGTAACAAACGAAAGGAAAAGAAATCCGTTCCCTTTGAGTCCTTCATATTTTGTTCCTGTAATCTGCCTTCAATAACCCTATCGTATAAAAGGGATAAGGCTTTTATCCATTCCCTTTTTGTGTCTCACTCTTTGCTTTTCCAGTCTGTCTTCAGTAGTCCTATATGTCTGTGGACTCAAACTGATAATAAAACGGTTTCGTAATGACAAGAAACCCACTTGTAGTTATTATTTTGTTTGTTTTTGGAATTTCGCACAAAGCTACTCGAGGGCTATCTGTGCTAGCCGTCCCTAATTTAGCAGTGTAAGACTAGAGGGAAGGCAGCTAGTCATCACTACCCACCGCCAACTCTTGGTCTACTCTTTTACCAACGAATAATAGCATTGACCGTCACATTATAACGCCCCCACGGCTGAAAGGGCGAGCGTGTTTGGCGCGATGGGGATGCGAACCCGCGACCCTCAGATTACAAGTCGCACGCCTTAACACGCTTGGCCATGCCGGGCCAACACTTGTAGTTAAAATGTAAGAAAGTCGAAACGTTGTTCACCGCCTTATTTTGGTAAAAGTGTTAATACCATACCAGCCGTTCTGAATCCGGTTTTCGATACCCGTGATGGGCAGATCATAAGCAAACAGTAGTCTTATCGTGTAAAAGTAATATGTTGTGAAACATTTTCAGTACACATCCTAAAGAAAATGACGTTAGATAGGTAAATATTTGTTTTTTCTTGCTGAATACATTCAAAGTAAACTTTTGGATTTTCTTTTATCCTTCCTTGAGGTTAATTAAGCAGAAATCACAAACTCAGAGTTAAAAGTTTTTAGAATCTAAATGTAAATAATAATACATGATATTGTTTATTCTCTAAGTGTTAGGATGTAAGTGTCTTTTCTAATCTAGCAATGTGTGAATTCAATTAAACACACTCTTCATAAAAGATGTAATATTAAAAGTACGTTAGGCCTAACACAACCGTCTTACGACCAATATATTTAATTAAACTCATGTTTTGCTGGATTAGAAAAAGCGTTCAAAATTAAACTGTCCTGTATAGATAATATAATAAATATAAAAGTAGATAATTATGCTGTCCTTATAACTGACTTAGAATTAAATAATTAAAATCTCCAAAGTTGTAGAGATTCAACGAGGTTAGTTAATCATATTTCTTGATTAAATTATCTACAACGTTGTTTTAAAACATTTATATTAATTAGTCCACGAATAAATAATCTTTTCAAAGTGTATCTTTATTCAAAGGTATTAAGTAATTCGTGTTTACTTTAAAATCTAATAAAAAACACCTTAAGAGGGAAAAAAGGTGTGGCTAAAAATGGATTGAGCGTGCGAATTGGAATGGTTACTGCAGATAGCCATCGTGTAGTTTTGTTCGAAATTCAAACAAACTAACTGTCAAATCAACAATGGTAATGTTGTGATGGACTTGATCTTGTGTATTCAATGGAATCTCACTCTTCTTATGGAATAAAACACTTTAATTGTTTTCACAACTACTTTCACCACCCACACTATTACATCACCTCCAGAAACTTTCGCCATTAAAGTAACTCAACACATAGAGGCCAATCGTCTCGAGTGATTTTCACTCTCACTTGAATTCGAATTTTTGTCAATAGAGAAAAGAGTGAAATACTATCCATCAAACCATAATTTAGAGTCGGGTTCTTTCTGTCCAATAAGAAAAATGATAAAACACATCCCACTAAATGGCAACTTCCAATCATTCATTGTACAATAATGAAAGGGGTGTAACACTACACATCAAAGCGCAATAATCAGTTATTGAGTGTCTAATATTGAAATGGGTGTAACACCACACATCAAACCACAGCATCCAGTTATTTACCAGTAGTGAAAATGGTGTAACACTATACATTAAACTACAACCACCAATCATTTATTGTCCAAGTGTAAAAAATATAAAAAGCTAAACATATAAACTACAACTACCAATCATTCACAGTACAATAGTGAAAAAGGTGCAATACTAAACATCCAACCACAACATCCAATCACTTATTGTACAATAAATAAAGCCCCCCGCTAGAACAGCGGTAAGTCTACAGATTTACAACGCTAAAATCAGGGGTTCGATACCCCTCGATGGGCTCAGCAGATAGCCCAATGGGGCTTTGCTATAAGAAAAAATACACACACAAACACATCCAATAAATCAAAGGATGAAACCCCACACATCAAACTACAATCTCCAATCTATCACTGTACAATAAACAAAATGGTGTAACACTAAAACACCCAACCACAACTTCCAATCATTTATTGTCCAATAAATAAAAGGATGAACTGCTGTATATCAAACCACAACCTCCAGTCACTTACTGTCCAACGAATAAAAAAGGTGAACTACTATACATCAAACCAGACCAAGTTATTCATTGCCCTCAGTTTGAGTTGCTCTCTTCTATGCTAACGAACATTTTCTTATTTGGATCTACTATAAATGCATTTCAAGCTGCCTTGATGTTGTCAACTTCTATTTTGTTTTCATTGTTTAAAACATTTGACTTAATGAAGTTGGACTTAAGCTGACGTCTCATACGCTGCAGAGATCTCTTTAGTAGTTTTCCATTGTCCAACCACAGGTAAACATATTTTTTACTGGAGTCATTCATATGTCCTTTTTAGTCATCTTGTAAGTCAGTGGTACGTATAAGGATCACAATTCTAAAATTCTCCACAGCGGACAGGGTTGCAGGTATCAAGAAAGAACAAACAAACCAAAGTTTCCTTTTTTATGACCGCTCTAGACATTTTCATGACGAACGTCTATGAACAACCTTTCATAGTCATTCCTCTTAAAAAGGATGACCTTTAATATGACCCTTTGTATTTCGGAAATAATTTGTCATTACAGACTAAACAATACATGACAACACCTCTATATTTTCATCGCTCAAAAGATTCCCTGCCATATTGCGTAATCAATCTATTTTATATATTATAAAAAGGTTTCTAAGTGTATCACATGGCCTAGAGTCCTAAGTTGGTTATTTCTGGGTTATATTCTGGATGTTACTGACGGTTAAGTCTTCAAGACCTTGTGTATTATTAGAAATTATAAACCACTTAATGATACATGGTTGTTCTGCACCTGAAGTTAACTCTAAATTAGTCCATAATCTTCGAAACCACAACGTTCAGCCACATAACGTCGTGTGTACGGTCATTATGTCTTTCTATAGATAATGAACTCCACATTAAATTTTAAAATTTACAAAAATAATTAATGTTAATACATTTCTGAGTTACTATCATCTCCTCTTTCTATATATAACAATCTCTTTATCTTATTGTGTAATTTTTTATTAGTTCAAAAAGGTTGAGGTGCAAGTTTTTTCCTGTTACATTGACTTTTAAAAAACAATGATTCCACAATAACTGTTTGGTAGATCACAATGTCTGCCGTAATTATCATTATTATTACTGCTCTGTCGTTCTTGTTGTTTTTGAATTAAACACAAAGCTACACAAATGAGCATTCTGTGCTCTGCCCACCACAGGTATCGAAACCCGGTTTTTAGCGTTGTAAGTTCGCAGACATACCGCTGAGTCACTACAGACTTACCGTTGAGCCACTGTGTCCTTTATTGGTGTTGTTAATAATTTACCACTGGGTAAGGAACACTATGAACATTAAATTTCAGAATATTTGAAAATTATTTGTGTTAAATGTACGAAATATTTCAATACTATATACACTACTGCTGGTTAGAAATAATCACAGAGAACGTACGGCAGTTTTATAAAACATTCCTGTCATAAAAAGTTTGAAATAGCTGTAAAATACACGAACGTTGTGCTGGAGAAATAGTTTAAAAAGTGTCATTAAATAAATAAGAATAATCGAGCAGCAAGAACGTTTCTTTTTTTCAAGTGTTAGTTTTGATTTTGTATTAAAGAAAGGTATAAATGGACCAAATATGTTTTCAAACTTCACATATTAATCATATTCGCCTTTGAAGCCATTTGGAAGCCACGGGGAGAAAGCTATTTTGTTTTGATGCAGATTTAACAATGAAATACGGATTTCGATGAAGTAACCTTTTCTTAATCCTAAAAATTACCAAAATACCCTTTATTTTAGATTATTTAATGACTGATTTTCTTCCATCACCACACTTCACTCAACCCCACCCCATCCCAAATCTCTACCACCACCACACTTCACTCAATCCACCCCATCCCAAATCTCTTCCACCACCACACTTCACTCAACCCCACCCCACCCCATCCCGAAAAAAAAAAAGAAACCAGGAGAATTATTGAAAGGAAATAATAAATATTTTACAACGACAGCAACGCTGAAATCAAGGGTTCGATTCCCCTCGGTGGGGTCAGCAGATAGCCTGATGTGACTTTGCTATAAGAAAACACACACACACACACATACAAAGATTTATTTTTATTATTCAGAAGGCCTTGTGAAAACAATAATACTTAAGTTTACGATGTTTAAATGGATAATATTAAACCAAGTAGCCCAATAATTCCGTAAGCTAAACAAAAACGTTTAAATGTATGAAGATTTTAAACGAAATATGAAAAATCATTTTTCATTAAAGGGGATAAATTGTACTCATTATTAGGTTTAATTCTTTCACTGAAATTTTAAATTTATTATTATCATATTTAAGTTATTTCTTCGAATAAACGGTACTGTTAGGCTTAGAGTTCCATAGCTAGAGTTTACATGATGCATCAGTCCCTAAAAGGCCTGGCATGACCAAGCGCGTTAAGGCGTGCGCTTCGTAATCTGAGGGTCGCGGGTTCGCGCCCAGTCGCGCTAAACATGCTCGCCCTTTCAGCTGTGGGGGGCGTTATAATGTTACGGTCAATCACACTATTTGTTGGTAAAAGAGTAGCCCAAGAGTTGGCGGTGGGTAGTGATGACTAGCTGCCTTCCCTCTAGTCTTATACTGCTAAATTAGGGACGGCTAGCACAGATAGCCCTCGAGTAGCTTTGAGGCGAAATTCAAAAAACAAAACAAACAAACCTTCACTTTTGTGTTTATTGACTACAGTGTCAAACTGTAAATGACTTTTTGCTATTCTTTAATCTGGTTTTCATTTTCTACTTGTTCAATATAGAAAGTCGTGGCAATTACATTGTATTTTATAATGTTATTGTGACAATTTATCAGTGTATTTTATAATATATAATATAATATTGTGGCGGTTTTGAATAGGAGTATTAACTGGGAATGTCATATTGTTAATTTTGCCAAATGTTATTTATACTGCTGATGTAAATATGTTGCATTTGCAGAATTCAGATATATTTACTTTGGTGATTTACTTTCTAAATAGCGTTAAATGTTTTTCTACATTTGTGGAAAGCTGATATTGATAATATTGCTCACTTTTAATACAATTATCGTTAATCTGGTAACTCTTTATGTTTTATTTGATTTCTAAGTATGTTGAGTTTTTGTTTTGTTTCATGTGCTGAGTCCCAAGGAATGTATGGTCAGTATGGTGATTTTTCGGTGGATTTCTGTTTTGAACTGTGTGTCGGTTCTTGTAATTTTGAGGTTAAGAAATGATATTTGATTGCTTTCTTCCTGTTCACATGAAGTTAATGTTGGGATGTATAGAGATAATGTGATTGAAAAATTAAGTATGTGTTCTGTGGATCTGAATCCGTAACCGTGTCATGTACATATCTGTACCAGTATAGTGGTGGATGTAATGCTGTGTTAATTGCTTGTGTTTCAACTTGTGTCATAAAATATTGGCTAGAACTGGTGATACTGGGTTGCTTATGCTTAGGCCATTTGTTTGTATATAGTTTTGGTTGTTGAACATGAAGTTTGTCTTTATCGTGGTGAATTCTATGAGGTTGTTAATTGGTTGCTGGTAATGTCTATAGTTGGGTTAGGATCTCGAATATAGATTTCTAAGGCTATCTTGCAGGCTTCAGTGGTTGGAACTTCTGTAAATAGGGATATAACATCGAAACTGGCCATTAAGGCTTTATGATTAAGTTGATTTAGATTAGACTTGAAGTTAAAAGAGTCTTCGATAAATGAGCTGGCTGATGTTACATATTTGGAGAATGCCCATACTATGTATTTACCAAGATTGTAAATAAACGATTCATATGTGGACATTATTGATCGTAATGGACAATCTGGTTTATGAGGTTTGGGGATGCCGTATATTTGTGGTGTGCGTAAGTCGGTTTTACGTAGGTAGGAATAAAGCGTTTGTGTTGGCTTTTTTTTTTAATAGTTTTGTTTGCGTCGTCTCGTGTGTCTTTGTTGGATTTGTTTCTATTGGTTTAAATTTGTTTGTGTCTGAAGGATGTTCTTCATTTTTTGGATGTATTCAATTCTTGTTCATTATGACTATAGCGTTACCTTTATCTGCTTTTAGAATTTTTATGTTTTGTCTTGTTTTAGGTTTTTAATGGAATTAATGTCTCTTTTGTAAGATTGTTTTTTAGCTTTCTGTTTTGTGAAATTATGTTGATGGTTTAGTGAGAAAAATCTTTGAAAAAAATCGTTTAAGATGTTGTTTTTAGGTGTTTATGGAAAATATAAATTTTAATTTTCCCTGGGAAGTTTGGCTGTTGGATGTCAATAAAATTGTCTAAGTTGCATTCTTTCTGTTGGTTGTTTTCTTGTTTTTTTTGTTTTCTGTAAAGTATCACAAGTCTCCTGGCTTAATCTTCTAAACATGTTTTGATTTCTAAGATTGGAATGTTCTTAGGTGCTACTGCGAAGTTGAGTCCTTTGTTAAGTAGATGTATCTCGTCTGAGTTTAATTGTCAGTCGGATCTGTTAATATATGAGGTTACTTACCGGTTTGTCGTGATGTCTTTTCTGTTGTTTGCATCTTAGTTTTATAATTTTTTGTTGTGGTAGATCTGTTTGTTCCTGTCATTCCTAGTGTTGATTTGGTTTATGTTTCGTTGTATAAGTCCGTAAATCTCTGGTTTAATGCAGCATGCCAGTTGATGGTCTCGGTTCATTTTTTGTTTCTGTAAGTCATGGAGTTCTTTGTATTTCATGTTCAACATGGCTTTAAGTAGTTTTTTCTGTAAATTTTGGATAATCTTTGTGTATTTATTAAATGTTTTGATAGTTTTACTTTTACAAAGTTAAGGGTTAGTTGTACCTTTCTACATTGTTGAATGAAATAGATGTCATTTATTCTATTGATAATTCTTTGGTTTACATTTCTTTCTTTAATTCTGTTCTTTCACTGAGTATTTTACACGACGATTCAAGTTTCTGTTTCGCACAGATTATTTGACTATTATGGGGACTGGAATCCCAACTTCAGGGGATAAGTTATCTTATCACCCCAGTGGTCAGTTCTTAATTTGGTGCAACTTTTTTATATTCAGTGTCTCGGCTACTTATGTTCTCACATCTGAAGTTGAGGTCTATATATAACCTTCCCATAGTGTATTTCAGGTAGTGGATGGTGATTTGTATGGTAAAACTGTGTGGGTGGAGAACCTGCGTTTCTTCCATATTTTAAGAGATTTATTTACCCTACGCTCGAGACTTACATACAAGGTCAGTATCTATACACCCATCTACAGATACCTTTTCTTATTTTCTTGCTGTACTTTTATCTGCTTGATTTTTGCGTGCGATACTATATTAAAGTTTTCTTGTCAGTCTATAATTTGTGACCATGTTAAGTGATTTCTTGGTTAGTTTATGATTACATGACTAATCTGCTTAGCCATTATGTACGACACATTCAGTGATTTCTTGGTCAGCTTATGGTGGCATTACTTATCTCTTTGACCATTCTGACGGTACATTCAGTGATTTCTTGGTCAGCTTATGGTGACATTACTTATCTCTTTAGCCTATTTTGATAATAACGTATATTAATACATTATTCTCTTACTTTCATTAATGTTTCTAAACATGACGAATAAGTAAGAGAATATTTCTGGTGATTACACGATAATATTGTGTTGTACATCCCTTCGGATTCAGGTCTTCACCTTTATTTATAATATATTCTGTAAGAAGAATTATTAGATATGTTTATTAAAATGGACACACTAAGACAAATGTATATTTCTAGTGTTTAAGCAATTGTCTTGTAATAATTTTATATTATTTCTATAGTTTCTGTTCCTCACCTTTTTTGTTACTGTACAAGATACAAAATACAATAAAATTTGTAAAAGATATACAATAAATGTATGTGTATATTTCTGTTATTTAAGTAGCTATTTACAATAATTCTGTATTATATCTAACGTTACTATTTTTGCCTTCCGTAAGTGTAATGTTGGAATATTTTTAATGTATTTCCAAAGTCTCATCTGAACTGCATTTATTCGAATATTTATGATGGATAGTAAACAGATAGTTGTAAGAACATAGTTATACAAATGCGTTTACTAAACTTAGAGTAGAACACCACAGGATATAGACCACCTTCGATAATCAGTTTTAAGTATAGACCAGTATACTTATGTGATCCATAAAGACGATAATCAGTTTTAAGTATAGACCAGTTTACTTGTGATCCATAAAGACGATAATCAGTTTTAAGTATAGACCAGTTTACTTATGTGATCCATAAAGACGATAATCAGTTTTAAGTATAGACCAATTTACTTGTGATCCAGGACGATAATCAGTTTTAAGTATAGACCAGTTTACTTATGTGATCCATAAGACGATAATCAGTTTTAAGTATAGACCAGTTTAATTATGTGATCCATAAAGACGATAATCAGTTTTAAGTATAGACCAATTTACTTATGTGATCCATAAGACGAAGAATACAGTTTTAAGAGCCAACGTAAAATGCGTGAAACGTGAAACGAATTGTTTGTTTCGCTTCGCTTCTTCTTTGTAGGTGGGTACGTTAAAAATTTAAACCCAGGAGGGTCAGGTGCAAAAGACCTGTAACCCAGAGTAATCCACTCACTGAGGCCCTTTTAGGGCAATGTCCATATATTGTGTACAGTCTACATCCCGCCTACTGGCGATTTAATATTTTATAAGGTGGAGGGTGGGAGGGTACACGAAATAAAAAAACCAAGCACTTTGAAAGAAAACTACCCATCAGAATTCCAAGAGATGTTTCACAAAACAAAAGTAACAGTACTGCTTATCCCTGTAACTTTAAATTAACATTAAAATCTAGGTTTTGTTTCAGATAATACTAGACCTGTAGGCCACAAAACTTATTGTTTCGAGAGACACAAGCACTAATGCTAGTAGAGTGAACACGACAGAAACAGTAAGATTAATTTAAAAACTGTCTCATCAAGACTGGGTTGATAGGTGTGGTTTAAAAATTAACTCCAGCGTCCGAAAACAAAGTGTGTATGCAAAACGAAGAAAATAACAAACCGAGCAACATGGTTAGATTCGACCAGGTTATATATCACCAATGGTTCCAAGTTTATTTAATTTTTTATGTGCTAGCTACTAACGACTTCGTAGTTTAAAGTCTCTAATATTTGAATTGTATCAAACGCAAAAACGCAAACTAACGTGGCAGGGGTTTTAGTTTT